>NC_045553.1:8395155-8656170 GCF_009769535.1 Thamnophis elegans
ATGACAACTAGACACAAGGACAGTTTTTTCCCCGAACGCCATCACTCTGCTAAACAACTAATTCCCACAACACTGTCAAACTATTTACTAAGACTGTATTACTATTATTCATCTCTTCCTTCCTAGTACCTATCTCTTCCCACTTGTGACTATAACCATGTTGCTTCTATCTTTACAATTTATATTGTTTTATTTGTTTCCTAGTACAATTTGATTGCTTAGTAGTAACTTTGACTATCCTTAAGTGTTGTATCTTATGATTCTTGAATATATTTTTTTCTTCTTATGTACACTGAAAGCATATGCACAAACTCCTTGTATGCCCAATCACACTTGGCCAATAAAGAATTCTATTCTATTCTATTTTCTATTCTATTTTATTCTATTCTATGCACCTAGCACAGGTTAAATAGCTAGTTTATGGCCCAGACCATCCAAACATTCAGCTGTTATCACACGATGCCGAATTTCCATTTATCACTATAATCTTGCTGCTTGTATCTTTACGCTTTATAGTTTTATTTAGTTTTCTAGCATGATTACGTTGATTGCTTATTTAGTATCCCATGACTATCACTAAGTGTTGCATCTTATGATTCAGGATGTATTTTTTTATGTACACTGAGAGTTTATGCACCGAAGACAAATTCCTTGTGTGTCCAATCACACTTGGCCGATCAAGAATTCTATTCTATTCTACTTATATTGAAATTGATTGTTTCCTAATTGCTTATTTGTATCCTATGAGTATCATTAAGTGTTGTACCTTATGATTCTTGGCGAAGGTATCTTGTCTTTTACGTACACTGAAAGCAGGGGTGGATTTCAACCGGTTCGCGGCGGTCCCCGCGAACCGGTTGGTCGGTGAACCCAGAAGTAAGTAACTTCCGGGAACGGCGAAGGGCCCACCCGCCCGCCCGCACTCCTTACCGGTCTTTGAAGGCTTCTGCGCTTCCACGCAGGCGCATGGCACATACAGCGCCTGCGCGATTCTCCGCAAGCAGCTAGAGGGCACATACAGCGCCTGCGCGAGTCTCCACGAGCAGCTGGAGCATCACGCAGGCGCTAAGACGCATGAGTGAACTGCGCGCGTGCATGAGGACGCTGCCGGCCCCGTTCCAACCGGTTGGAACGGGATTAGCAACCCACCCCTGGTATCATTCATATTAATCCAATTGGTTGATGAGAAGAAAATAAATATAACAGTAAAGGTCTTTTTGTTAACCAATATTAATTATACAACTAATAATGGAATGATGAGGATAAGGGATACAGTTAATGATACATACATGTACTACATAACAAAAGGAACGTGGACACAAATTGTAAACAGTGATTGAGGGGAGAAAAGGGCTTAGATATTTTGTCAACTAATAATTAATGAAATAGCATTAGGTGGTTGTGTTTTTTTAACTATGCATTATTCTAGGCAAAAGGACATTAAAACATTTCAGTTAAATGAGAATATGTGAAAGTAAGACTCATTAAGAACTTTGATATTCGATATGAATGTAAGTAATGACTTTGGAAGAGATGAACAAAAGCTAATTGTAACCAATTGACACACTTTCTACAAGATGTAATGTAAGATTGTTTTTGTGTGTGTTGTTTGTTTAGTAAAAAAAAAAAATTGTTTTAAAAAAATGCCCAACTACCCATCTTTATCTCCACCTTCATCTCTATCTTTCTTGTTCTATCTAAACATTTCTCTATTATACATGAACAAATGTAACTACGTTTCCTTATTTTGATCCAGTTTACGCTAACATTGCTAATAATCTCCATCCCGTTTATCAAGTTTATTTAATCCTCATTATAGTAGCGTCTCCCTCTTTAGTGCTTCAATTCTTATCTAATCCAATTCCCAATTAACAGTAGGAACGAAGTTAACTAGATATCATTCAGATTAATCCAATTCTCATTACATTTTTGATTATCTCTATTCTTTTCCTCGGAGCACCAGCTCAGCATGACGGTGTAAAGGAAACACACACTCGGGCGTCATTGGCTGGCCGGAGACACAACCCAGGGAAACACCCACAATGAGGATTTACGAGAAACTAGATCGGGATCTTGTCAACAGCAGCAATCCTCAACCATGACAAAGTAGCTGGTGTAGAGAAGAAGGGTAGGGGCAGATTTCTCTCTCGTCCCCCCTCCAAGGATGAAAAAAACAACCTACTCCGCATTCGACTAAAGCTGATTTATTCCTGCCCCGGTTGGTCCCTTGGCGACATCACAACAAAAGCTGTCGCTTCGGATTTTGTTGCTGTTGTTGTTGTTGAAGGAGGGGAAGCTAATGCATTTCGAAGAAGAGAAAAATAAATAAATTCCCCATGCTTGAAAAAAAGGCCTGCTTTAAGTCCTGCTATTATTGAGAGCCAATTTAGTCCTGGTGGTTAAGGCACCGGGTTAAAAAGTAGGAGACGATGAGTTCTAGTCCCACTTTAGGCGTGAAAGACAGTTGGGTGACCTTGGGCCAGTCCCCAGGAGATGGTGAGTTCTAGTCCTGCTTTAGTCATGGAGCCAACTGGATGACTTTGGGCCAGTCCCCAGGAGATGGCGAGTTCTAGTTCTGCTTTAGAACATGTAAACCAAGCTGGGTGATTCTGGGACAATCGCCAGGGATGGTGAGTTCGTAGTCTTGCCTTAGACATGGAAGCCAACTGGATGACTTTGGGCCAGTCCCCAGGAGATGGCAAGTTCTAGTTTCTGCTTTAGACATGTAAACCAAGCTGGGTGATTCTGGGACCAATCGCCAGGAGATGGTGAGTTCTAGTTCCTCTTTAAACCAAATTCTAGGTTGGCAGAAGCTGGGACAAGTAACAGGAGCTCCCTCTGTTACGCGGTGCAAGGGATTCGAACTGCCGACCTTTCTGATCGACAAGCTCGGCGTCTTAGCCACTGAGCCACGGCGTCCTACTGAACCTCACACCCTAAAATAACTTGGGCTCCAGCACTAAGAAAATATAGAACTCCGAATTTTCTCAGTGTGACTCAAGTTGACAGCTGGCCCTTTTATCTATGCCATATATCACCGTTCTGACACTGGAAGATTTAAAAAAACGTCTGGTAGCTGCATTGCTCGACCCCATCAAGGGAAGACAAGATGCCTTAGGAAGGAAGAGGAGAAGGTCCTTCAGACTCTCCCAGCAGATGTAAAATGGGAATACAGGTCGTCCTTGGACTTAACGACCGCCATTCAGTCCAAAATTCCTGTTGCTACAAGAAAATATTTGTTAAGGGAATTTGCCCCGTTTTACGACCTTTCTTGGTATGCTTAAATGCACTGCAATCAATTCAATTGACAGATTAACAGAGTTGAAAGGGACCTTGTAGGTCATCTAGCCTTGCCACAGTGAATAGAATAGAACAGAATAGAATAGAATGAAAGAAAATAGAATAGAATGGAATAGAATATAATAAGGAGAGAAGGAAGGAGAATAGAATAGAATAAGGAAGAAGGAAGAAGAATAGAATAGAATAAGAAGGAAGGAGAATAGACTATATAGAATAGAATAAGGAAAGAAGGAGAATAGAATGAATAGAATAGAATAGAATAAGAAGGAAGGAGATAGAATAGAATAAGGAAAGAAGGAAGAATAGATAGAATAAGAAGGAAGGAAGAATAGAATAGAATAAGAAGGAAGGAGAATAGAATAGAATAGGAAGGAAGGAGAATAGAATAGGGAGGAAGGAGAATAGAATAGAATAGGAAGGAAGGAAAATAGAATAGAATAGGAAGGAAGGAGAATAGAATAGAATAGGAAGGAAGGAGAATAGAATAGAATGGAAGGAGAATATAATATAATAGAATAGAATAGGAAGGAAGGAAAATAGAATAGAATAGGAAGGAAGGAAAATAGAATAGAATAGGAAGGAAGGAGAATAGAATAGAATAGGAAGGAAGGAGAATAAAATAGAATAGAATAGGAAGGAAGGAGAATAGAATAGAATAGAATAGGAAGGAAGGAGAATAGAATAGAATGGAAGGAGAGGAAGGAGAATAGAATAGAATAGGAAAGAAGGAAAATAGAATAGGGAGGAAGGAAAATAGAATAGAATAAGGAAGGAGAATAGAATAGAATAAGAAGGAAGGAAGAATAGAATAGAATAAGGAAAGAAGGAAGACATAGAATAGGAAGGAAGGAGAATAGAATAGAATAGGGAGGAAGGAGAATAGAATAGAATAGGAAGGAAGGAAAATAGAATAGGGAGGAAGGAGAATAGAATAGAATAGGAAGGAAGGAGAATAGAATAGAATAGGAAGGAAGGAGAATAGAATAGAATAGAATAGGAAGGAGAATAAAATAGAATAGAATAGGGAGGAAGGAGAATAGAATAGAATAGGAAGGAAGGAAAATAGAATAGGGAGGAAGGAGAATAGAATAGAATAAGGCAAGAAGGAAGAATAGAATAGAATAGAACGAAGGAAGATAGAATAAGAAGGAAGAGAATAGAATAGAATAAGGAAAGAAGGAAGAATAGAATCGATAAGAAGGAAGGAGAATAGAATAGAATAAGGAAAGAAGGAAGAATAGAATAGAATAAGAAAGGAAGGAGAATAGAATAGAATAAGGAAAGAAGGAAGAATAGAATAGAATAAGAAGGAAAGAGAATAGAATAGAATAAGGAAAGAAGGAGAATAGAACAGAAACAGAAATAACAGAGCTGGAAGGGACCTTGCAGGTCTTCTAGTCCAGCCCCCTGCTCAGGCAGGAAACCGTACACCACTTCAGGCAAATAGTTATCCAATTCTTCTTCCCACCAAGAAGAAAGAAAAAAACGGTCAAATCACGGGTTTTCTATTCAATGTGACATCATGTATGCTAGAGTTTTAAAAAAACCCTTCCAAGTTCCAAACTTTTGAATTTTAATCAATTGAACAATCTCTGCTTGTTTTTTTTTTAAACTCTGGCATTACAAGAACTGTGGATTCCTGTTTTTTTCAATTGTTCCTTGTTGATTCAATTATGTCTCTTCCTGCACAGCTATTAAAGTCCTACTTTAAAACCCTCGGTGATTAGAGCTAATTTATGACTCAATCCTTTTTTGACTTGCAGATGTTCTCTGATCTGGAACCTCCTGTTATTCTTTCCGAATTTTCCAGCCCCCCCCCCCCCAAGTCAGAACCAAAAACTAATTTTCCTCCCCTGCAACATTTCTCCTTTCCATATCACTTCAAGTAGTTCTCAACTTCAAAGGTTATATTAAGTAACCTTTTAAAAATCCATCTTCCGCAGGCTTCTGTTCTCGAGATGGTTATTCGAGGATCAGGTCCCTTTTTTTCACTTTGAACGGTCACTAAAAAAATGGACGTAAGTCGAGGATTACCTATACCAGTGATGGCGAACCTTTTAGACACTGAGTGCCCAAATTCAGTGCCAAAAGCCAAATACCACTCACTCATCCCGAATCTGCAGAACCATAAAGCCTACAAACTTGAAATTTGACGTGTATGTTCCTCTAGGTGCTCCTAAGAAAGGATTTTTTGAAATGACCATCATTAGTAATTATTATACAGTAATTAACACACTCTGATGCTAAGGAGTTCTACTCCCCCTCCCCACCTGAAAAGAACTCTGTTCCAACTGCCAGTTGCCTCACGTTCCGTTACCTCAGTTTAAACTGGCAGATGTTCCACTCCTTCAGCCAGGAGTGCTCTGGGGCTCTGAGTGCCCAAACGGCACATAAGCATCTCCAAACTAAAAGCTGTGTGTGCAAACGTGCATGCAGACATGCACGAACATACATGCATGCATGCACAAACATGCACACATTCGCAGTAGAGACCCAAAGACCAGCAGCGCAGCAAGAGGGAAGATCTTTTTCTTTCGTGAGCTTCTGTTTCATCGTTTGCAGGGAAGCAGATGCTCACGAAAGAAACGCCACGGAGACCTGACCTAGGATGACGGCACGCGTGCCAGCAGAGAGGGCTCTGCGTGCCACCTCTGCCACGCGTGCCATGGGCTCACTATCATGGACCTGTACGCTCCATGAACTCAATCAAAACCATCTTTGATTGCTTAGCCCGGTGCACAAATGGTGGCTTATTCTACAAACCGGGTTAAACACACCACGGCTCAGTATCACATGTGGATTTGAAGCGTGAAGATTTTTCCTTGTGTATTTTCTCTCTGGTTCTGGGAATCACGCACACCGCTGATTGATGACTGCGGCAAGAGAGAAATGCATTTACTGGATAAATAAAGAAGAGGAAGAAGCATCACTGTCCTTACAGCAGGCAAAGGGTTGAGAGAAATGAATCATCCTTTACCCATTTCTGTTTGTTCAAGCAAGCAAAAGCTTTTTTTTAAAGGGGCATCGCAAACAAGACAACAATATATGCTTTGAAGGGAAAATAAATATATATATATTGTCACGTTCCAGTGTTCACGTTGAATGCAAACAGAGAGTCAGTTTGTTTGGTGAAAAACTTTATCTCTATCTAATATTACGAGATAACCAGCATTAAATGACAATGATACAAAGGTAAGCAAATCCAAGTCAGTTCTAACCAAGTTAACACCATCGCTCATATATATACCATCACCTCACCCAGCTCCATGCACAACTCCATCCAGATGATACCCAACCACCACCACCAATCACCATGACCCTCAGCCACACACCCCTCACACCCCCAGTGTCATCATAGCCTCCTTCCTGGTTAGCCAGATCCAAGCAGAAGAGTCACTTCTGAGGAGGCAGTTGCGCCCCAGTAGAAGAGTCACTTCTGAGGAGGCAGTTGCACCTCAGTAGAAGAGTCACTTCTGAGGAGGCAGTTGCGCCCCAGTAGAAGAGTCGCTTCTGAGGAGGCAGTTGCACCCCAGTAGAAGAGTCACTTCTGAGGAGGCAGTTGCGCCCCAGTAGAAGAGTCGCTTCTGAGGAGGCAGTTGCGCCCCAGTAGAAGAGTCACTTCTGAGGAGGCAGTTGCGCCCCAGTAGAAGAGTCGCTTCTGAGGAGGCAGTTGCGCCCCAGTAGAAGAGTCGCTTCTGAGGAGGCAGTTGCGCCCCAGTAGAAGAGTCGCTTCTGAGGAGGCAGTTGCGCCCCAGTAGAAGAGTCGCTTCTGAGGAGGCAGTTGCGCCCCAGTAGAAGAGTCGCTTCTGAGGAGGCAGTTGCGCCCCAGTAGAAGAGTCGCTTCTGAGGAGGCAGTTGCGCCCCAGTAGAAGAGTCGCTTCTGAGGAGGCAGTTGCGCCCCAGTAGAAGAGTCGCTTCTGAGGAGGCAGTTGCGCCCCAGTAGAAGAGTCGCTTCTGAGGAGGCAGTTGCGCCCCAGTAGAAGAGTCGCTTCTGAGGAGGCAGTTGCGCCCCAGTAGAAGAGTCGCTTCTGAGGAGGCAGTTGCGCCCCAGTAGAAGAGTCGCTTCTGAGGAGGCAGTTGCGCCCCAGTAGAAGAGTCGCTTCTGAGGAGGCAGTTGCGCCCCAGTAGAAGAGTCGCTTCTGAGGAGGCAGTTGCGCCCCAGTAGAAGAGTCGCTTCTGAGGAGGCAGTTGCGCCCCAGTAGAAGAGTCGCTTCTGAGGAGGCAGTTGCGCCCCAGTAGAAGAGTCGCTTCTGAGGAGGCAGTTGCGCCCCAGTAGAAGAGTCGCTTCTGAGGAGGCAGTTGCGCCCAGTAGAAGAGTCGCTTCTGAGGAGGCAGTTGCACCCCAGTAGAAGAGTCGCTTCTGAGGAGGCAGTTGCGCCCCAGTAGAAGAGTCGCTTCTGAGGAGGCAGTTGCGCCCCAGTAGAAGAGTCGCTTCTGAGGAGGCAGTTGCGCCCCAGTAGAAGAGTCGCTTCTGAGGAGGCAGTTGCGCCCCAGTAGAAGAGTCGCTTCTGAGGAGGCAGTTGCGCCTCAGTAGAAGAGTCGCTTCTGAGGAGGCAGTTGCACCCCAGTAGAAGAGTCGCTTCTGAGGAGGCAGTTGTGCCCCAGTAGAAGAGTCGCTTCTGAGGAGGCAGTTGCACCTCAGTAGAAGAGTCGCTTCTGAGGAGGCAGTTGCGCCCCAGTAGAAGAGTCGCTTCTGAGGAGGCAGTTGCGCCCCAGTAGAAGAGTCACTTCTGAGGAGGCAGTTGCACCCGAGTAGAAGAGTCGCTTCTGAGGAGGCAGTTGCATCCGAGTCGCTTCTGAGGCGGCTTCTTTTCCCAATACGGTCCTGAAGAAAATGGGAGGGAGGGGTATTGTTGTTTGTGTGTGTCTAAAACAGTCCAAGCTGGAATTTTCTTTGCAGAGCCATCTGGCATGTGAAAAGATAAATGCGCCTTGGAGGTAGATTTGCCTGGGCCTCCCTCCCATTCAACTGGCCATGTCTAATGTGCCTCCTTTGGCACCGAGCCGGCTATTTAGCAAACTCAAGAGACAGCTCAAACTATTCAGCATGGAGGAAAAAATAGAGACACAGCAAAAGCCACCATTAAACTTCTGAGCACGTTTGCAAATCTTCTAGCAGAAAACACAGCCTCCCTTCCGTCCTTCGCCAACGAGTGCTCCTAAGGACTAGCAAAGGTAACAGAATAAGAGTTGGGAAGGACTTTGAAGGTCTTCTAGTCCAACCCCCTGCTCAAGCAGGAGACCCTATTCCACTTCAGACAAATGTCTGCCCTCCTGTGATGGAGCATTCACGACTTCTGGAGTTCCACTGGTTCATTGTTCTCACTGCCAGGAAATTTCTCCTTAGTTCTAGGTTGCTCCTCTCCTTGATGAGTTTCCACCCATTGCTTCTTGTCCTGTCCCCAGGTGCTTTGGAGAATAGCTTGACTCCCTCTTCTTTGTAGCAGCCCCCTAAACACTACTATTATGTCATCCTTTGGGAAGGATGGGGAATTCTGGGAGTTGAAGTCCACCCATCTTAAAGCATTCTGGTTGGAGAATTCTGGGAGTTGAAGTCCACCCAGCTTAAAGCATTCTAGTTGGAGAATTCTGGGAGTTGAAGTCCACCCATCTTAAAGCATGCTTGTTGGGCAATTCTGGGAGTTGAAGTCCACGCATCTTAAAGCATTCTGGTTGGAGAATTTTGAGAGTTGACGTCCACCCATCTTAAAACATGCTGGTTGGGTAATTCTGGGAGCTGAAGTCCACCCATCTTAAAGCATGCTAGCTGGGGAATCGAAGTCCATTTTAAAGTTGCTAAACACTGCTTCAGAGTTTTCCCACAGCTTATACACCACAAAAAACAATCCATTTGTGGAAGGAAGGATGAAGCAATTTCCACCTCCCCAAAAGTGCGTGGCTCAACATGCCTTTGCAAATCCACCTCCTTTGCCTTTGTGGGCTGCAACGTTTGGCTCCGTCTCCTGGCCCAACTCACCCAACCGTAGTTTCCTCCAACCCACCTCCACCCCGCCACAGGGAAACAAGCCACGCCTTTGTGCAATGTGGGAATTCAAACCCAGAATTTAGACCTGGCGGTGTGGAAATCAAATTAGTAGAAGACACCGGCGTGTGCCAGAAGGGTAGGCGTGCAATTCGCCACCGTTGTGTTGAGCTAAGCAAAAATCCCTCCAGCCCCCTCCCAAAAGTAGAGTTGACAGCCAACTCGCCAGGTAGGGGAAAAGGGAAGTCGATAGGACCCTTTTCCCCGAGTGACCGTTGGCAATGACCTTCAGCAAGAAATGCTTGGCAGCTCTTTCTTGGCTCAAGGCTGAAAACGATATTAAACGTCATTCTTTTCCTCTAACCGCAGAGGAGGGCTTTAAGCTGGGAGGGGACAGAGGGCAGCCTCGGGGGGAGGGAGGGGGGAGAAAATATATCAAACTATGACTTTAAAGTCCTTGCGTTACGAATCATGCCACCGTCCTGGAATCTCCTGGCTTAAAATCATGGCAAGAAGGGACGGCTGTCCCAATGATGAGTAGTTCTCGACTCCTGACCACCCTTTGAGCCCCACAATTTCTGTTGTGAAGCAAGGCCAGTGTTTATGTCGCCCCGTTTTATGACCTTCCTGCCGCAGTCGGTTAAGTCAGGCCTGCAGCCATCTTTTCTTTTTGATCGTTGGCCTGCCACACTTTCTGTTATTCTACTATGCATTTTTCTATGGTGGGAAAATGGAAGGGGGGATTGTTAGATCCTATGTAGCCATAACAACATTCTTTCTAGAAAGCCAAGGTCATCCTTTCTCTTTGCACCTCTGCACTTGACCGGAACTGGATGGGTGGAACTGCCAGCATACTGAATCCGGCTTCCCGCATTGAGTTTGCTGGTCAGAAGGTCGCAAGAGGGAAATCACCTGACCCCGGGATACTGCAGCCGTCATAAATACGAGTCAGGTGCCAAGTGACTGAATTTTGATCACGTAACCATGGGGATGTTGCAACGGTCGCAACTGTGAAAAACTCATTATTCTAAAAAAACCGGTGATTTAATGCATCGGCACCACCAGTACATACTCTTCTATATATATAAAAGCCAAATACCATTCACTCATCATGAATCTGCAGAACCGTAAAGCCTACAAACTTGAAATTTGGCACGTATGTTCCTCTCGGCTTCTAGGTGCTCGCTAAGAAAGTATTTTTTGAAATGACCATCCTTAGTATTTCTTATACAACAATTAACACGTTCTGATGCTAAGGAGTTCTACTCCCCCTCCCCCCTGAAAAGAACTCTGTTCCAACTGCCAGTTGCCTCACATTCCGTTACCTCAGTTCAAACTGGCAGACGTTCCACTCCTTCACTCAGGAGCACTCTGGGGCTCCTTACAGTACTAACCGGCGGTACCTCACCAAAATGTCTACACCTTCCACTATGGAACTGCTTCCGAACTCAAGGCGGTGAGAACAATATTCCTTTACGTGTTTCAATCACCGACTCCGAGTCAATGGATTGAGAACAGAATTTGTCCTGCACAGCCCAATCACATAACTTCGCCGTGAAGCACAGATATCCAGCTACTAGTAATAATAACCTGTTCTGACCCCCCTCGTCCCACACCAAAACACTCCAAGCCAAAGATACTTTACGGAATTTATTTAGAGACAGACAGGTCCTTGGCAGCAATCCAGCACAGATAAGCCCTGGCAGCAATCCAGCCTGCCAAGCTCACAATACTGTTCATCAAACATTAGTTAATGTGTTGACCTGCAAAAAGGGTGTGTGCACAAGCCGTCCTTTATAGTCTGGAGAGGAGCCTAATGGCCTAATGGACAATTTCTAGATGTGGTGTGGGGTACTAATAAATAAAAGAAATATACACACAGCAGAAAAACAGGTCCAGGTTAGAATTACCAGGGCTTCTATACCGCATCCAAAATGTGCTTAAGAATGCTTTATTAACTTTTCCTGGGTTCACACAACCCACTAAGATATCAATCAAGGTTTGAAAAGCACTCTTGTGGCCTGCCAGCTGCCAGCCAAGCTGGCGACAGACTTGGAGGAGCAGGAGGTTGGGGAAGAACTTGGGCCAGTTCTGGGGCTTAGGGAAGGTTCTGATGGATGCTCAACATCGGACACAAAGACAGAGACAGTGCTGTCCAGTAATTCCCAGCCACCAGAGAGGCAGCTGCCGTTGGAGGCTGCTATGAGTGAGAAGGAAGAAGCTGGGGCCTGTTCCAGATGTACGAATGCACAGAACTGTTAGAGGAGAGGAGAACAATAGAGGACAAGGAGTCAACTCGGGAAGCAAAGCACATGTGGACGCTGAAGGGTCCCTCCCCGATTGCGGAATAAATAGAAGAAAAGGGGAGTGGTTGTCGTAGGAGACAACAGTTCGTATTTCTGAAGATTTTGCTCCTAGTGTTTCGTGCCACAGTGATTGCTTGCCAGAACTTAATTTGCAGCCTCTCGGCTGGGAGCTCATGGCCTTGCAATTATATTATCCCAAGGAACTGATAAGGTCTGTTACTGCCTGGACTTTTTGGTATGTGAATGCCATTAAATCACAAGAGGTAAATAAAGAGGGTTTTTTTGTAACAAGGAGTCTGTCTCTTCTTTCTGCTAAGGTTGAGACAGAACAAGCACAGTAGCGGAGATCAGATTTTGCCAGAGGCCAGAATGTGGTTTAGCAGCTTTTGGCTTTTGAGCTGTGCAAACAGGTTGGTCCACAACCATTTGAGGCTCATTAAGCATAATTTTAAGATCGCTCACAGTATCTTCATTTTATGCTTTTATTGCAAAAAGGTAACGGTTCCCCTCACACATACGTGCTAGCGGTTCCCGACTCTAGGGGGCGGTGCTGATCTCTGTTTCAAAGCCAAAGAGCCAGCGCTGTCCGAAGACGTTTCCGTGGTCATGTGGCCGGCATGACTCAATGCCGAAGGCGCAAGGAACGCTGTTACCTTCCCACCAAAGGTGGTCCCTCTTTTTCTACTTGCATTTTGTACGTGCTTTTGAACTGCTAGGTTGGCAGAAGCTGGGAAAAGTCACGGGAGCTCACTCCATTACGCAGCACAAGGGATTCGAACTGTCCAACTACCGACCTTTCTGATAGACAAGCTCAGCGTCTTAGCCAATGAGCCACCTCGTCCCTTTTTTTTAGTGTATAAAATACAAAAAAAGAAAAGAGAGGAAATTAAGGGAGGGAGAAGGAGTGGAGGAAAAGGAGCATGAGATACAAGGAGGAAGAGAAAAAGAAAGGAAAGGGGACATTGATTTCCAACTCTTCCTAGCACAGTACAAGATAAATAGACTCCAACCTCAACTCTTTAGCTTTTTACACATTAATATGTAACTAGCCATTTCCATTAACACCAAATCTTTCCCATCAACAAAGCCAAAATTGAATACTTTATTTAAAGAGGAAAATATGCTCTTATTACTAGTATGATTTGATAGCTTATTAGTAACCTTGACTATCCCTAAGTGTTGTATCTTTTTACTCTTGATGAATGTGTTTTATTCTCCTTATGTACACTGAGAGCATCTGCACCAAAGACAAATTCCTTGTGTGTCCAACCAAACTTGGCCAATAAAGAATTCTATTCTATTCCTATTCTATTCCTATTCTATTCCTATACCATTCTATTTTCTCTTCCCTTATCTTCCCTTCCCTTCCATATTCTATTCTATTCCTTATTCTATTCTATTCCTATTCTATTCCTATTCTATTCCATCCTATTCTATTTTCTCTTCCCTTCCATCTATTCTATTCTATTCTATTCCATTCCATTCTATTTTCTCTTCCCTTATCTTCCCTTCCCTTCGCTTCCATATTCTATTCTATTCCTTATTCTATTCTATTCCTATTCTATTCCTATTCCATCCTATTCTATTTTCTCTTCCCTTCCCTTCCATCTATTCTATTCTATTCCTATTCCATTCCATCCCATTCTATTTTCTCTTCCCTTCCATATTCTATTCTATTCCTTATTCTATTCTATTCCTATTCTATTCCTATTCTATTCCTATTCCATCCTATTCTATTTTCTCTTCCCTTCCATCTATTCTATTCTATTCCATTCCATCCCATTCTATTTTCTCTTCCCTTATCTTCCCTTCCCTTCGCTTCCATATTCTATTCTATTCTATTCCTTATTCTATTCTATTCCTATTCTATTCCTATTCCATTCCATCCTATTCTATTTTCTCTTCCCTTCCCTTCCATCTATTCTATTCTATTCTATTCCTATTCCATTCCATCCCATTCTATTTTCTCTTCCCTTATCTTCCCTTCCCTTCCATATTCTATTCTAATTCTAATTCTATTCTAATATCATTTCTGGAATTTGTGCTAGTGAAGGGGGGTTGGAATGAATGACCAAATTAATGTCTAGTTCTGGAAGCTGTTTCCAAATTGAAGCTTCCAAAATTAAGGATCAGAGTCTAAATGAAAAGAAGGACCAAAGGTGACAGAATAGCTGTCATCCGGTTTTTTAGGGGCTGTCGTTGAGAAGAATGGATCAACCCATTCTCCAAAGCACCTGAAGGCAGGAGAACTCATCAAGGAGAGAAGCAACCTAGAACGAAGGGAGAAATTTCCTGATGGTGAGAACAATTAACCAGTGGAACAACTTGCCTCCAGAAGTTGTGGGTGGCTCCAACACTGGAAGTTTTTAAACAAGAGATTAGGCAACCGTTTGCCTCAAACCGTCTAGGGTCCCCCCGCCTGAGTAGGGGGTTGGACTAGAAGACCTCCAAAGGTACTTTCCAACTGTGTTCATCTATTCTTCTTCTATTCATCCTTCGGAAGAGACCGAGTTTTGTCCTCCCCAGCTGCCTCGGTTGAAACCAGGAGTATTTTCATTTACAGAAAAGTAACCGTTGATCGATGGATTTTAATCTTCACATTTCACCGGTTAGTGGCTGCTTTGGGGCCCATTAAAAAAATCACATTTTCTGGAAGATGAAAGCGCCTCCCCCTCTCCATTTGATGCTTCAATGAGAAGAGTAAATGGGGAAGCTTTAGCCCTCGGGGGGCATGTGGTCAGGCCGGTAAACACTATATGTCAACAAAGGTTGCAGATGAAAGCTGAACAAAGAGAGTGAGGCAACACACCGGCCTTCATTTTACAGGTTCTTACACATACACATACACGGATGTGTGTCTTTCACAATCCTATGGCGTCAACACTCCCCCAAAAATCTGATTTTGGAGTATGACAAGGTGCTTTTTTCTGGGGTAACCGAGTCGCGGCCGACGGTGTGCCTTGGGAGCAAAGATTTCCAGCCACCCAAGAGGAAATGCTTGGTAGAAATCTGAAACATTGCCTGTGATTTCAAAATCATACCTCTTTCCATTGCAACAAAAAAACGGGGAATAAAACTCCCAGGGATCCTAGCCAAGATCTTGTGGCTTGGGTGGAAAGTCGTGGATAACCATCACAAGGCAGTCCTCGACTTACGACAGTTCATTTAGTGCCAACCATTAAAACTGACAATCGTCTTCATTATTTAATCTAGTCTTAGTTTAATTTCCAATACTTTATATATCTAATACTGTTAGCGATCCTCTTTCGTGATTTATTTAACTCTATTCAATAAATCCAGTTGACACACTGCTTAATGGAAAATGGATTGTTTATATTAAAATAAAATTAAGAAAATTTAAAAACAATCAGTTCGTTTAGGGACTGCCCGAACTTACAAGGGGCCTGGAAAAAAAAGTGACTTATGACCGTTTTCCACACTTAGGATTGTCGCAACATCCCCGCGATCATGCAATCAAAATTCAGATGTTTGGGAACTGACTCGCATTTACGACGGGTGCTGTGTCTCACATTTACAACCTCCTGATTAGCAAAGTCAATGGGAAAGAGAGATTCACTTAACAACTGTGTGGCTCGCTTAACCACTGCAGGGATTCACTTAACAATTGCGGCAAGAAAAGTCGTAAAACAGGACACAACTCACTTAACAAATGTGTCACTTAACAACAGTCATGTTGGGGGCCAATGAGGGGGGGTCGTAAGTCGAGATCTGCCCGTATTACATCATCCACCCTGCTACGGGTCAAAATCCACAATATGTACCGGTGGGAATATTCCATTCGCGATGTTCTTTGTGGTTTCTGCTCAGGGTGATGTCTTAACTTGTTTATCATAGTCCGTAAACAGTGGTTTACAGCTTACAATGATAGACGAACTAACAATTAGGTCTTCTTCAAGAAAGCAGACAATTTTTAACAGGGGTGCACAGGCGAACCAGTCTGCTAGAAAGTCATGTCTTGCTAATTCCTCAGTTACAGTTACCTTACAGAGTTGGAAGGGAACTTGGAGGTCGTCTAGTCCAACCCCCCCCCCCCCGGCCCAAGTAGGAGACCTTACACCATTTCTGACAGAGGACAGTCCAGTCTCTTCTTGAAAGTCCCACAACTTCCGAAGGCAACTTCTGTTCCATGGGTTGATTGTTCTCACTGGCAGAAAATTCCTCCTTATTTCCAACTTGAATGTCTCCTTGTTCAGTTTCCATCCATTATTCCTGTTGTCTGGCCTTCGGGTGCTTTGGAAAATAGCTTGACCCCCTTCCTCTCTGTGGCAGCCCCTCAAATATTGGAAGACTGCTATCCTGTCTCCCCTGGTCCTTCTCTTCCCTAGACTAGCCAGGCCCAGTTCCTGAAACTGTTCATCGTATGTTTTAGCCTCCAAGCCTTTGATCATCTTAGATAGGAAGGGACCTTGCAGGTCATCTAATCCAACCCCCCTGCTCAAGCAAGAGACCCTACACCATTTCTGAAAGATGGCAGTCTCTTCTTGAAAGCCTCCAGTGATGAAGCTCCCACAACTTCCGAAGACAATTTCTGTTCCATTGGTTGATTGTTCTCACGGTCAGAAAATTTCTCCTTATTTCCAGATTGAATCTCTCCATCCATTCTTCCTTGTCTGGCCTTCAGGTGCTTTGGAGAGTAGTTTGACCCCCTTCCTCTCTGGGGCAGCTTCTCAAATATTGGAAGAATGCTCTCATGTCTCCCCTGGTTCTTCTCTTCTCTTCACTAGACTAGCCATGCCCAGTTCCTGCAACCGCCCATCATGTGTTTTGCGTGACCCGTCAAAACCGCGCTCGACTACCGTAAGCTGCGCCTGATTAAACCGCGTCGCTGATGTCATCAACAGAGCGACAACAGCCAGCGCGGAGAAAGAGGGGCGCTTTAAATAGCGCTTTGAAAGCAAGCCGATTCAACTTAAGGTAAGGGTTAGGTTTAGGGTTAGGTTAAGGTTTAGGGTTAGGTTTAGGGTTAGGTTAAGGGTTAGGATTAGGTTTAGGGTTAGGTTTAGGGTTAGGTTAAGGGTTAGGGTTAGGTTTAGGGTTAGGTTAAGGGTTAGGGTTAGGGTTAGGTTAAGGGTTAGGATTAGGTTTAGGGTTAGGTTAAGGGTTCGGTTTAGGGTTAGGTTAAGGGTTAGGTTTAGGGTTAGGTTTAGGGGGGTTAGGTTTAGGTTTAGGGGTTAATTTTAGGTTTAGGGTTTACAGCGTGCTTCTGTCTCCGCGCTGTTGTCGCCCTGTTGATGACGTCAGCGACGCGGTTTAGTTGGGCGCGGTTTAGTCGAGCGCGGTTCTGTGGTGGAACCTATGTTTTGAGCCTCCAGTCCCCTCATCATCTTGGTTGCTCTTCTCTGCCCTCTTTCTCGAGTCTCAACATCATTTAGAAGAGAATAATTGTAGCTCAGAGATGGACTGTGGTCTGTGAGTTGGGTGGTTTTCTTGCAGATGTTTCATAACCCAAACTAGCTAACTATCAGTTTTAGAGGGGGATGGGAGTTAGGAGGAGAAGGGGATGGTCCTTGGTGCTCTCTGAACTGGGTTGTTTTCGTCACGGACCCCCAGTGGTCCACAGACCCCCCAGTTGGTAACCGCTGGTCTAGTATGCCTTCTCTTTGAGGTTTGGAGGTGGCTTCCCAGCCTTCCAACTACACCCAGGCAAGATCTGATGGAACTCAAGGGATTTGGGTGATGCACACCTGATTTGTCGTTGAGCGACAGTTCTGCCTGTTTTAAAGGCCCTGAAAACCAGCCTCCTTTTTAACATGCGCAGCGCAAGACCTGTCCGTGGCAGGAAAAATGACGTGCGCTTGTAACATCAGCCAGCTGTCAGCATGAGGTTCCCAGGGAGCAAACACACTGGAGCAGAACAGCTCCTGGCAGTGAGATCTTCAGGCGTGGAAAGAATAATGTACCAGCCACGGAATCCGGAGGGAGCAAAATGGCCGATTCCCGAGACAATGAATCACAGAATAACAGAGCTGGAAGGGACCTTGGAGGCCTTCTAGTCCATCCCTCTGCTGGACAACCGCTTCAGTCCCTTCTTAAAAACCTCCAATGATGGAGCACCCACAGCTTCCAAAGGCAAGCCGTTCCACTGATGAATTCCTCTCACTGTCGGGAATTTTTTCCCTTATTCTAGATCCGCGATGCCGAACCTATGGCCCGCGTGCCAGAGGTGGCAAGCAGAGCCCTCTCTGTGGGCACATGGGCCATCACCAGCTGCTCTTCCGGGCTCCGGCGTGGAAGAGTGCCAAAACTGGAACGGACACGCACATCGGAGCACAGAAACGTGCGTGTCAGCCGGCTGATTTTTTGTGTGTTCCAGAGCGCCGGAAATCCGAAGACCAGCGTGTACATTTGTGTGCTACAGTGCGGTTTCGGCACTTAGTGCTGAAAAGCTTTGCCATCACTGTTCTAGGTTGCTTCTTTCCTTGCTTAAGTTTCCAATCGTTGTTTCTTGCCTTGCTCCTCCTCCTCTCTGCCAACCTCATTCTCTTCTAGCACTGATGATGTTACCTAGTTGGGTAGTGAAACGTCTGCAAGAAAACTACCAAGCTCAGAGAGCACCAGGGACCCCACAGTCCTCCTCCTCCTCCTCCTCTCTGCCAACCTCATTCTCTTCTAGCACTGATGATGTTACCTAGTTGGGTAGTGAAATGTCTGCAAGAAAACTACCAAGCTCAGAGAGCGCCAAGGACCCCGCAGTCCTCCTCCTCCTCCTCCTCTCCGCAAACCTCATTCTCTTCTAGAACTGATGATGTTACCTAGTCAGGTAGCAAAACGTCTACAAGGGAAAAAACCAAGATGGGGGAGCCCCACAGACCTTGGTTTTCCCCTGGGAATGTTCACCGTGGACAAGTCAACCTCGGTTTGACTGAATCGATCTACTTTCCTGGCTTTGCAAAACCCAGGGAACAGTAAAATAACGACAGGGATTAGCTTGCAAAACCCAGCTCCACTAAGGCCAGGAAAACAAATTGCCCCCCCGCCCCCTGGCATATTTTAAAAGTAACAAGACGTCTTTGTTCTGGAAGAAACTTAAGAGGATTGATGACTCTGTGCCACCAATATAGCTGCTTATTAAAATGCGTACGAAATCCATTTCTTTAATGCAATTAAGGTCAGGGGAAGATGCTAACCAGGCTTCTTATGGAAATATACTTTTTTTTTTTTGTTATTCGCTATCTGCCAAAAACAAAGTCTTCATTCATAACATTCCTGTCCAAACAAACTTGCAAGATACTTTTTTTTTTGCTACAAGCAAGACCGGAGTAACAACAACTATCAAAAACCACAAATGGCAAAAGACATGAGACTGTTTTGACATTGGAAAGATACAGGTTGATAGATGGAAGAGTATAATTTAAAACTAGTTAAACTTAAGTGAAATTTAGTGATAATAGATATAGTCAAATAAATAATTGATAATGTTACTATTGTATACAACGTGTAGTGTCATGATGAGTAATAATTGGACATGAATATTGTACCCATGAAAGGAAGATTAGAAATCCCTTTGGATTATATATAAAGGTTAATAAAAAAAAGAACTAAGTTAGATTCAGTTAAAGCTTTGATTATTAGGGGGGGAAATGTTATGATACAGGATGTAGTTAAATAAAGGAAGGATAAGGATAACAACGTATAGATAGATAGATAGATAGATAGATAGATAGATAGATAGATAGATAGATAGAGCCGAGATGGCGCAGTGGTTAGGGTGCAGTACTGCAGGCCACTTCCGCTGACTGTTAGCTGCAGTTCGGCGGTTCAAATCTCACCGGCTCAAGGTTGACTCAGCCTTCCATCCTTCCAAGGTGGGTAAAATGAGGATCCGGATTGCTGGGGGCAATATGCTGACTCTGTAAACCGCTTAGAGAGGGCTGAAAGCCCTATGAAGCGATATATAAGTCTAACTGCTATGGGTATAACATAAGGAAACTGGATGTAAATTATAAACAACGATTTGGAAAGGAGGATTAGAAAATTTTGTTATTAAATATTATAGAAGTTTAGCTAGAATAGGACATAAGGATTCAGTGTTAATGGAGGATTTTAGAAATATTAAATGCAATGCCAGTATGCTGTTATGTATTAAACCTTGGCATATTTTATGATGAATGACATTTAAATAATTATAGTCAAAAGAAAATGGAGATATGATGATGGTAACATGTATAAATATCTGAGTTAAAATACTTGAGTTAATATGAATTATGTTTGTTGACTGTGGAAGAGATGCACGGAAGTCTTTTTGTAACCAACTGATAAACTTTCTACAGCATGTAAAGAAGGATGTGTTGTGTTTGTTTTGAAAAAAATAAATAAAAAATATTATTTTAAAAATAAACAATCAACATTCAGGAGCAAGAACAAGGAATACCAAACAACCACAAGGAACAACAGCCGAGGCTGACTGTTAAATGATTTTGCTAGATTTGAAGGCCCAACGCTGCAAAATCCTGAATTCTTTCCCCAAAAAACAAACAGTAAGAACATGGGGATTTGAAATGGATTCCTTCCTTGCTGAGACTGCCATAAACCAAGCCAAACATGGTTTGTGTGACCATCAAACCAAGGATTGGCGACGCGCTGTGTTGCTCTTCCAGATTTAGCTGGTGAAAAAATCCAACCAATGGCAGCGTAAAACTAAATAAGCTCTTCCTAGTATTTGTGTAAGGGATGAGGTGGCTCAGTGGCTAAGACAGTTGAGTTTGTCGATCAGAAAGGTCGGCAGTTCGGCGGTTCGAATCCCTAGCGCCACGTAAACGGAGTGACTTGGCCCAGCTTTTCATTCTCATTCAAGAAGCTTCATTAGCTCCAAGAAGATTCTTCCAACCCTAGCCAAACTTGGGGGGGGGGGGGAGCACATTTGGGGCAATTGATAGGGTTGGAAGGGACCTTGGAGGTCTTCCAGTCCAACCTCTTGCCCAAGTTAGGAGATGCTATACCATCCCATTCAAATGATTGTCCAGTCTCTTCTTGAAAGCCTCCAGTGATGGATCACCCACAACTTCTGGAAGCCAGTTGTTCCACTGATTAATTGTTTTCACTGTCAGGAAATTTCTCCTCAGTTCGAAGTTGCTTCTCTCCTTGATTAGTTTCCACCCATTGCTTCTTGTCCTGCCTTCAGGTGCTTTGGAGAATAGCTTGACTCCCTCTTCTTTGGGGCAACCCCTGAGATATTGGAACACTGATATCATGTCTCCCCTAGTCCTTCTTTTAATTAAACTAGACATACCCAGTTCCCACAACCGTTCTTCATATGTTTTAACTTCCAGTCCCTTAATCATCTTGGTTGCTCTTCTCTGCACTCTTTCCAGCGTCTCAACATCTTTCCCCCCCCATCTTTGTGACTTTAAGCCCCTTAATATTTGAGGGGCTGCCACAGAGAGGAGGGGGTCAAGCTATTTTCCAAAGCACCCGAAGGCCAGACAAGGAATAATGGATAGAAACTGAACAAGGAGAGATTCAACCTGGAAATAAGGAGAAATTTCCTGACAGTGAGAGCAATCAACCCATGGAACAGAAGTTGTCTTTGGAAGTTGTGGGAGCTTCATAACTGGAGGCTTTCAAGAAGAGACTGGACTGCCATTTGTCAGAAATGGTGTAGGATCTCCTGCTTGAGCCATGGGGGTTGGACTAGAAGACCTCCAAGGTCCTTCCAACTCTGTTAATCTAATTTGATATCACTGTGGCACAATATTAATCGCTATATGACTGTGAGTGGATTTAAAGGAGCCGCCGGAGAAGAAGGAACGTCAGGCCTCTCTCTCTTCAAAACAGCTTTGTTTCCTCTCCCCCTCCCTCGTGACGACAAACCCCAGGGACTAGGAACTTGAACTCTTCGTAACAAGCCAATGATCTCTGACCACACAAAAAGGGAGGGATGTCGCCAGCCCACCAATCCCAAAGCGGCAGCCACAGCAGCCGATGGTGAGAGAGAGAGATGGGGGGGGGGAGGGCGGAGTTGTTTGAATCGCCTGCCTCTTTTTGTGTGTGCAGCTTACTACCGGTTGCAAAACGAAGGAGAAAGAAAGAAAGAAAGAAAGAAAGAAAGAAAGAAAGAAAGAAAGAAAGAAAGAAAGGGAAAGGAAAGGGAAAAGAAAGGGAAAGAAAGAAAGAAAAAAGGGAAAGAAAGAGAATGAAAGAAAGAAAGAAAGGAAAGAAAGGGAAAGAAGGAAATAAAAAAGAAAGGGAAAGAAAAAGAAAGAAAGAAAGGAAGGAAGGAAGGAAGGAAGGCAAAGAAAGAAAGAAAGAAAGAAAGAAAGAAAGAAAGAAAGAAAGAAAGGCTTCAGGCGGAGGTAAAGTGCTTTCATCGGTTGGGGATGATGGGAGAAGGAGTCCTCCCCCTCTCCAGCAAATCACCAAGGCTGAGTTAAACGTGGCACCAGCCAAGACTGTCCACGCGTGTTTCTTTCCCCACCCAACTAGAAAAGTTCCACCCCCGATGCATGGAAGGGGGGGTGGAGAAAGAAGCAGCAAAGCAGCCCCGCCCATGCATGCATGCATGCATTGCATTTCTGCATGCATGCAACCCCGCAGCCTTTTGGCGTGCGTGGGTTTCCAAAGCCAGCCATGCCAAAAAAAAGGGGGGGGGGAGGCGCAATTGCCCATCCTCACCTGCCAGGATCGCCTTGCCCGGGTGCGTCAGCTTGACTTTGCCGGCCGGGGCTGCGGCGGCCAGGCAGCGGGGTCGGGCGAAGGGGCTGACGAAGCCCGCGGCCGGCGGGGTGGAAGACATCGCGGCTGCGGGAGGAAGAGGAGGAGGAGGAGGAGGCGGCTGGTGCCAAGCAAGCGGCCCGCTGCTCGGATATACCCCTCCGGGGGCGTGATCGCCGCCGCCCCCTTTCTTCCCTTCCCACCCCACGGGCAGGCGGGGCAGCCAGGCGTCACGGCTCGCCCGGGCTCGGGAGGCGCGGCCAGCCGCGGGGAAGGTGGAGCCGGCTGGCAGCGTGCACGGCGGTGGAGGAGGGGTTGCGTTCACACGACCGCCCCGCTTTGCACGCGTTGGAAAGCTGGTGGATGCATGGAGCGAAGTGGGCGCCGCCCCCCCCCCCACCAACCCCTGGGAAGTGTGCACGGGAGTGGAGGGGTTGCGTTCACACGACCCACCCACCCTGCTTTGCAAGGAGGGGGAAGCTGGTGGCGTGGACGGTGGCTGTGTGGAGCGGGCGCCGACCCCAACCCCTGGGAAGCGTGCACGGGAGTGGAGGGGTTGCGTTCACACGACCTCCCCGCTTTGCATGGAAGGGGAAAGGTGGTCGCTGCGTGGAGCGGAGTCGGCGCTGCTTCCAACCGCTTGGCAGTGTGCGTGGGAGTGAAGGGCTTGCATTCACACGACCCACGCTTTGCACGCAGGTAAAAGTTGGCAGCCAGCACGGTTGGGTTGCATTCACGCGACCCCACTTTCCCCAAAGCTGGTGGTGTGGATGCCAGCCTGTTCCTGGCTGCGTGGAGCGAAGTGGGCAACGCCCCCCCAACCCCTTGGCAGCGTGCACGGGGTGGAGGGGTTGCATTCACACGACCCCCCCCCCGCTTTGCACGGAGGTGAAAGCTGGTGGCGGCCTGTACCTTGCTGCGTGGAGAGGAGTGGGCGCTGCCCCCCCCCACTCCCGGGAACCCTGCACGGGAGTGGAGGGGATTGCATTCACACGACCCCGTTTTGCACAAGTTTGTGGCCAGCCTGTCCCTGGCTTTGTGTGGGTTTTCTCGTGCTCCCTTACACGGGGAAAGTCTCTGCCAGGCACTTCCTGTGCAACCCAACTATCAAATGGGGTTATTTGGGGAAGGGGTTGTTCTTAACGTGAGGGGAGGCTTCTGCACAAGAGGTTCAAAGGAAATAAACAATCCAATCCAAGTTCCGTTTAAAGGCGAGGAAGGAGGGCGTTTTGCTCTCTGCTTCCGCACTGCTACCTGTGCGGGACAGATGCGTCCCCTAGTGGTGACCAAGGGAATTTCAGGGGCTCAGGTTTTAAGCGCGTGTGGCCCTCTAGTGGTCCCTAAGAGAATGTCACCCGGGACTCCCCCAGTCACCTGAGCATTTATTTACCTCTTCCTTGTTCCCCAGGTGTGACCCGAAGACTAGCTCTCTGGGGAAGCCTCCTAAGCTAGGAAAGGTGAGTCTCAGGTACAGGTAGTCCTCTAATTGCGACCGCAGTTGAACCCAGAATTGAAGTTGCTAAGTGAGAAATGTGCTAAGTGCCCCATTTTACAACTTCTTGACTGATCTGGGAAGTGAATCACTGGCAGTTACTAAATGAGTAACACGGTTGTTAAGTGAAACTGGCGTCCCCACCGACTTTTGCTTGTCAGGTAGTCACCAAAGGGGAATCACGTCAGCTGGCGGACACTGGAACCGCCGTAAATACGAACCAGTTATCAAGCATCCGAATGTAAATTGGATGACCCTGGGAAGGCTGTGAAGGTCACTAAGAGTGAACAACAGTCACGTGACTTGTGGGCTGCCAGCAGAGTCAGACAGTGAGGAGTTAGGGGAGGGACATGGGCCAGTCCTGGAGTCTGGGGAAGGCTCTGATGAGGGCTCTGTGTCGGAGGCAGAGAGGGGGCCAGGGCCATCCGACACTTATCAGCTGCCTTCAGAGTCAGACATCAGTGAGGCAGAAGAACAGGTGGAGCCTGTTCCCAGTGTGCGCATGCGCAGAGTTGCCAGTTAGGGAATGGCTAAAGAACAGGGGTCAACTTGGGAGTAAGGCCCCAGGTGGACGATGAAGGGCCCCTCCCAGAGGAAATAAAAGAGGAGCGAAAGGGGAGTGGAGTTTGCAGGAGACAATTAATTCAATTCATTGGTTCTTGACTCTCCTTGCCAAGTTCTGCAGAGATCGGCCTGGCAGCTCTCCGAGCCAGAGAAGGTCTGTGACTGTAAATCCTCCCTCGAAAGACTTTGCTGGATGTGAATGAGCAGAAATCACAGTCAATTAATACAAGGTTTTTTTGTCGGGCCAAGGAGTTTGCTTCCTGCTCTTGGGAAGCCTCGGTCGGAACATCACTTCAGTGCCGTTGTAACTTTGAACGGTCACTAAATGAACCGTTGTAAGTCAAGGGTTACCTTTAGAAGGACGTCAGGGGCACGTTTGGAAGACCGGAAGGACCAATTGGGCAATATCACCATGGAGAAAACCCATCTATGCAGTTGAGAGTTAACCCTTGAAGATGCACCATCAATGAGTAGAAAACGTCCAACTCTTTGGGAGTGGAAGGGAGACGGTGGAAGGAAGCTGAAGACCGCCACCGGCAAGGGAGATGGAGTTGGGTAGAGTGATGCTGGGGACACAGTTGGAGCACCTGAAGGACCAGCTTGGAGACCATCTACGTGGTCTTCCCAGAGCTGCTCCTGACTTGAGAGCATACAACTACTCCATCGATGGGAAGACTCAAAACTTTCTTGAAAAGTCCATAAAGATGGGGAAGATGGAAGGTAAAAGAACAGGATGATCAACAGGAAGATGGACAGAGTTTTTGTGGTGGTGATGGACAGTTGGAAGAAGAACCAGATAGACAATCGAGGAGGGAAAAAAAATCTATGTTTGCGTGGAATCAACAGTGTCTTGATGGAACACGGTTAATGTTCTCTGGGAGCTGTGGATCTTCCTGCACCTCTTTTGAGGGATTATGGGTTGTTTTCACTCTATTCCATCCCTCTCTCCTACTCAAATCTTTAAAGACGGCAAAAGGTTGCCCCATCTCTTTATTTCCCCCTATCCATTGTGTGGCAGATAGGACAGGCTCCAGAGGCTCAACATCATTGTCCAGAGGATCAAGGGTTGCCCTCTCCCCTCTTTGGAAGAGCTTTATAGCTGCTGCTGGCTTAAGAAACCTCAAAACATTCTTAAAAATCCATCTCATTCTGGGTACATTTTTTTTGAACTTTTACCATCTGGCAGCCGGTACAGGGAAATAAAAACAAGGACAAATAGGCTGAAAAATAGCTTCTATCCCAGGGCAGTAACTATGTTGGATTCTACTATATAGTGCAATATGAATGCAATATCAGGGGTTTTCGATTCAATTGTGTAGAATGTGAAGGATTCGTGTTTGTGTTTTACTTTTATAGTTATAATGTACACTGAAGATGGCATTTAATTTCGCTATACGAGGTGCAATGACAATAAATTAAACTAACTAATAGGCTTTCATCGTTTAACAAAACAGAAGATTTGGAAGGGACCTTGGAGGTCTTCTAGTCCAACCCCCTCTACCATTCCAGACAATTTGCAATCCAGAGTGAAGATTTCTTAACCATGTCCATTCGTCCGTTATCACAACAGACCTTCTATGTCGTTTTGCTACATCTGACCGCTGTTACCTTCCCACCAAAGGTGGTTCCTATTTTTCTATTTGCATTTTTTACATGCTTTTGAACTGCTAGGTTGGCAGAACTTGGGACAAATAATGGGAGCTCCCTCCGTTATGCGGCACTAGGGATTCGAACTGCCGAACTTTGGATCTGCAAGCTCAGCGTCTTAGCCACTGAGCCATTGCGTCCCTATAACAAAGGTCATAGGATGGGGCAAACCTCACTTAGCTGCCTTGCTTAGCAATAGAAATTTTGATCTTGGTTGGTGGCTGAAAATCAAGGATTCTCCAAAACAGTTTCTAAAGAGGTTACTTTCTTTTAACTTCACATTGTTCAATTTTTCACGGGCTTGGTCTACTGCATGGAGCATCTTCCAGTTGTTTTGCTGTGCCCCCAACGGAATGGAGTGTGTGATGTCAGCTCGCTGGCTGGCACACATTTTCTCAGCTCCAGAACCAATGCATGAATTGCAACCAAACTGTTGTTGCAAAAAAAAAAAACCAGCTTGCTTGCAGCTGGAAGCTTAAACCAGACACTGCATTTTGAGCTTGGTTCTATGCCACATTGGCACAATTTAAGGACAACCTGTCCTTAACAGAAAAAAAAAGGAGGCTGCGGAAAAAGTAAGAAATTACATCTACTTAAAACGTTCTGGTTTCTTGGCAAGATTTCAGAAGCCGTTTCTCATTGCCCTTTCCTTGGGTTGAGAGGACTGGCCCAAGGTCAGCCTGTGCCGACGGCAGGACTAGAACTCGTGGTCTCCTGGTTTTTTAGCCGGATGTCTTAATCGTGAAACTGGCACGGACTTAACACTAGAACAAAAACAATGTAGCCTAAGTAGAATCAAAAACAAAAAGAAGATTCCATCCGCTTCAGCTCAGTTCACATACTGTATATAAAAGCCATGTCTTTTTTTTTTTTTTTAACAAAGTTGGAAGGAATCTTGGAGGTCTTCTAGTTCAACCCTATACCATTTTGGATAACCCTTTTGTCTTGAAATGGTATAGGGTTTCCAACCTGAGCAGGGGGTTGGACTAGAAGACCTCCAAGCTCTCTTCCAACTCTGTTCTGTTCTATTCTCTATTCTGTTAATTCTATTCCATTCTCTATTCTGTTGATTCTATTCCATTCTGTTAATTCAATTCGATTCTCTATTCTATTCTCTATTCTGTTAATTCTATTCCATTCTCTAATCTGTTAATTCTATTCCATTCTCTATTCTGTTAATTCTATTCCATTCTCTATTCTATTCTATTCCTCTCTGTTCTATTCCATTCTCTATTCTGTTCATTCTATTCCATTATCTATTCTATTCCACTCTATTCTATTCTCTATTCCATTCTCTAATCTGTTAATTCTATTCCATTCTCTATTGTTAATTCTATTCCATTCTCTATTCTATTCCACTCTATTCTATTCTCTATTCCATTCTCTATTCTGTTAATTCTATTCCACTCTTATTCTATTCCATTCTTGATTCTGTTAATATTCTATTCCATTCCATTCTCTTATTTTATTCCATATTCTATTCTATTCCCTCCCCTTCTTTAAATTAACGGGTTGGATTCACATAACATGATAATATCTGCAACCCACAACAAGTGTCCCCCCCCTCCAATGGCTGAGTGCAACGTCTTGAGCTCTGCCACCAAGACAGACCTTGAGAATTTTTCTATGTTTAAAGCAAGCCCTTATACTGTTAGGCTGTTATACTGTCAGACTGCAGCACTCCCAACCGCTTTTAAGCTGGCCTATTCAGAGCTTAGTGGGGACACGGTGGCTCAGACGCTGAGCTTGTCAATCAGAAAGGTCGGCAGTTCAATTCCCTAGCGCCGCGTAACGGAGGGAGCTCCCGTGACTTGTCCCAGCTTCTGCCAACCTAGCAGTTCGAAAGCAGGTAAAAAATGCAAGTAGAAAAATAGGAACCACCTTTGGTGGGAAGGGAACAGCGTTCCATGCGCCTTCGGCATTGAGTCATGCTGGTCACATGACCACGGAGACATCTTCGGACAGCGCTGGCTCTTCGGCTTTGAAAGAGATGAGCACCGCCCCCTAGAGTCAGGAACGACCAGCACATATGTTCGAAGGGAACCTTTACCTTATCCAGAGCTACTATCAGAACCAAATGGGTTTTGAGAGATTTAATGCGAGTATTGACCAATGCAAACATTGTTTTACTTTTTGGTTTTCAACCAGGAAGTTTTTAAATACAGGTGTAGTACTCCCGATTCTTTGTGAAATATAAGAAATTCGAAACTTATTTGCACAACATCTGAAGTTTTCCACACCTATAAGAAGCTGGGATCCAAGACTAGTCCAAGGCTGATTGGTAAATGATACATTGGGGGGGGGGGGAACAAAATTTCTCCCCCCCCTTCTTCTTAGGACAAAGAGACAAAAAGAGCACTGCAATTGTTATGACCCCTGATGTGATTGTTACATTCATTAACTTGCTGAATTAATTAGGAGCCACAGTGGCGCCAGTGGTTAAAGTAAGTACTGCAGGCTACTTCTGCTGACTGCTAGCTGCCTGCAATTTGGCAGTTCGAATCTCACCAGAGGGTTGGAGAGCACTGTGAAGCGGTATATAAGTCTAAGTGCTATTGCTCTTCCTTTTCTCCTTCCTTCTTTCCTTCCTTCCCTCTCTCCCTCTGTTAGAATACAGCATTGCAGGCTAGCTCACTGCCAGGGGTTTGATCCTGACCGGCTCAAGGTTGACTCAGACTTCCGTCCTTTTGAGGTGGGTAAAATGAGGACCCAGATTGTTGGGGGTCAAGAGGCTGACTCTGTAAACCTCTTAGAGTGCTGGAAAGCACTGGGAAGCGGTATATAAGTCTAAGTGCTATTCCTTCCTTCCTTCCTTCTGGTTAGAATGCAGCACTGCAGACTTCTGCCCACAGCCAGGAGTTTGATCCTGAGTGGCTCAAGGTTGACTCAGCCTCCCATCCTTCCGAGGTGGGTAAAACGAGGACCCAGACTGTTGGGGACAATATGCTGACTCTGTAAACTGCTTAGAGGGGGCTGTAAAAGCACTGTGAAGCGGTATCTAAGTCTTAAACGCTACCTTTACCGGCCGCCGGATCCTCTGATCCCTTGCGCTCCTACCGTTGTGAACCACACAGCGACACCGGTTTGGTT
This sequence comes from Thamnophis elegans, assembly GCF_009769535.1. Taxonomy (NCBI): domain Eukaryota; kingdom Metazoa; phylum Chordata; class Lepidosauria; order Squamata; family Natricidae; genus Thamnophis; species Thamnophis elegans. The sequence continues at coordinate 8,424,209 of NC_045553.1, forward strand.
TATGTTTATAATTGAACTTCCATAATAGTCATGATTAGCACAAGATCCATAGCCATAAATTATACATGGTTATCTAATTTGTTGTTGTAGCTGTTCTCGTTTTAAGTACATAAAACGTTAACAATATACGTTCTCGGAAGAAGTGGCAACAAAGTATAGCGGGGTTCAGTCACCATTCTCTTATCGGGGGGGGGGGGAGAGAAGAATGCAAGAACACAGGTGGCTTCGTCGGGCAGAAATCTGGCAAAGCCGGGAAAAATAATAATCATAATAAAAATATGACCTGCTGGGGTGAGTTCAGGAGCCCCGACAGGTTTGAGACTCTGTTCAGATGCAACCAGAAGCAAAACATTCGGGGTTGAGATACAAATAAGCAAAATCTTACATTTTTGCTAGGGTTCTCCTTAGCGTCCTAGTTCATCCATGCCTTTTCCCAACATTTACGGCTCCCCCAGGAACATGGATACACCGAGGTTAGCTTGCAAACCTTGGTCGCTGCATTTATGAGGGTTTTCGTCCCCCTTTTAAATACCAGTCACCCAGGGGTGAAATGCTCTGAAGTCTGCTACCAGTTTGCTTTGCTTCGCGCTCGTGCGCACCTACAGGCGCTAAGAAGCCTTTTCGGAGTCTGCAAAGTAGAACAGCGAGGGGTGGGGAGGGGGGAGGACAGCTGTGCCACATGAGTTAGATTGTCCGGAAAGCAGAATTTCCTGCTTTTTGGCAAATATAAATCGCGCAGCACAGCTGATCAGTTTCACCACAAAACCGCGGAGGACAAAATCGCGCTCGACGAAAGCGCGCATTTGACATCACAGCGCGATGAAAACATCGCGCTGTGATCGAAAAATGTAAAAATGAAGCGAAAACCTTACCCTAACCCCCCCAAACCTAACCCTAAACCTAACCCTTAACCTAACCCTAACCCTAACCTTTATGTGAATCGGCTTGCTTTAATTTAAATTTTATTTCAATTTTTAATTTTTTTCGTCGCGCTGTGATGACGTCAAATGCACGCTTTCGTCAAGCGCGATTTTGTCCTCCGCGGTTTTGACGGGTCACGCAGCTGATCGACGGAACAGTTTTTAAACTTTTTTTTAGCATTTTTTTTTTTTACTACCGGTTCATCTGAACCAATAGTAAAAAAAAAAAAAAAGCTTAAGAAAGTGGGGGGAAAAACAATCAATTCCGCCGATCAGCTGCGTGACAACCAGCTGTGCCACGCGATTTCTAGCAAATATAAATTGCGTTGATTGCAACACAGCTGACTACCGGTTCGCTTGAACCGGGAGCATTTCACCCCTGCAGTAACACAACACCCCCCATTTGTGGTACTCATCCTACGTTACTACAGAAAAAGACATCGGGGAAATAACCTGCGCCGAGAATAGGATCCGATTTATTCTCCAATCAAAGACTTTCAAAAACTACTCCAAGAAGCATAGAAGCATTTCCCACCCCTCCCTTTCTCTCTCTCTCTCGGTGGCCTTCTATCAAATCTACGACTCTCTTCCCACGCTACATACTCAAATTCCCTTTTTTTTTTGTTTTTTTGGCCAGGTATTACAAACGAGGAATGGAGGAAGAGGAGGGGCGTTACATACGATTTTAAAAAACGCATCCCTCCCACCAGGAAGTCCCCAAAACTAATTTCACCTTATTCGCCCGACCGCGGCGTTGCTTAAGAGTAACTTTGTTAAGCATTAACCGCTGGATGCTGTCCAGAAACAACTGGATTAGGCAAAAAAAAAAAAACCAGATTCTGCAGAAGAATTAAAAAAAAAAAAAGCAACAGCAAAAGTCCTTCGTCATTTCTTGGACATCTTCTCCCCGTCTCCCACCCAAAAACCCCAAATCTCCTCTGGCCAGAAGTAGTAGTTATTGCTGTCCTAACGGAGCAGAGATGCCACCTACGATATAGACAGAAGCTTTCGCGGGGCCGGTACCAAAAATAAAACGGAGGGGGGGGGGAACGGGGACGGGACCGGGGAGCCGGCTCGTGGAAATTTGAAATGTAACAGGACTTAGCAATAAATAACAGCGCCCTTTTTGAGGTCTCTGAGCCAGGGAGGGCAGAAGGAAGGCGGTCAAGCCCGACGGAAAAGGTTATCTGGTGCCTTCTGGGACCAAAATTTTTTTTTAAAAAAAAGGAAGATGGGACGGAAAGAGAAGAAGAGGTGACCGGTGAAAAGGTTCGGCCGCAGTGCAAGTTACATGTTGAATCCATAAACCGGCGTCTGGCTGAATCCGGGTGCTGTCGGGTAGGCGTACGGAAAGTTGGCCTGGGGAGGAACGGCATTGGGGCCGGCCGTGAGCATCAGTTGCTGGCCTGGAAAGGAGGCAGAGAGGTTGGTTAGACAAGAACAAGCCAACTCACCTGGACAAACCCTTTGGGCATTTGGGGCCTGGAAGCATAAATCGGAGGGTGAATGGTGGAGGGAGCTGGGGAGGTCTAGATCAGGGGTGTCAAACTTCATTTCATCGAGGGGCGCGTCAGGGCTGTGTTTGACCTCTGGGGTGTAGCCAGCTTGATGTCACTCATCGAGGTTTCATTTTCAGCCATGTCGGTGTTGTGGCCCACCAGCAGAGCCGGCAGCAGATTCGGACAGTGAGGAGGTTGGGGAGGAACATGGCCAGTCCTGGAGTCTGGGGAAGGCTCTGATGAGGGCTCTGTGTCGAAGGCAGAGAGGGGGCCAGGGCCGTATGCCAGTTATCAGCTGCCTTCGGAGTCAGACATCAGTGGGGCAGAAGAACAGCTGGAGCCTGTTCCCATTTTGCGCATGCGCAGAGCTGCGAGACGAAGGGAAGAGCTAAAGAACAGGGGTCGACTTGGGAGTAAGGCCATAGGTGGACTGTGCATGGCCCCTCCCAAAGGAAATAAATAAAAGAGGAGTGAAAGGGGAGTGGAGTTTGCAGGAGGCAATTATTTCTTTCCTGCATTCCTGCCAAGTATGTTGGCATCTGAAAGATATTGGCCTGGCCACTCTCCAAGCCTGATCAAGGTGGGTAATTGTGAATATATCTTGAAAGACTTTGGGAGAAGAAAGACTTTGCTGGAGAGGAATTCACTGTAAATTAAATAAAAGGGGTTTATCAGGACTCGGACTCGGCTTCGTGCTGCTGGGGAAGCCTAGGTGAGAACAATCGGCGCATCCAAGCTCTGTTTTGAGCCGCGATGACCTCCTGCAGCGAAAACGGAGCTCAGGAGGGCTGTGACCTCCCTGCGTCCCTTTTTAGCTGGCAGAAGCACTGTGGGGCTGGGGTTCCACCACAAAACCGCGTTTGACTAAACCGCGCTCGACGAAACCGCGTAGCTGACATCATCAACAGGGCGAAAAGAGCGTGGAGACAGAAGCACGCTGTAAACACTAAACGTAAAATTAACCCCTAAACCTAACACCCCTAAACCTAACCCTAAACCTAACCCTAAACCTAACCCTTAACCTAACCCTAAACCTAACCCTTAACCTAAACCTAACCCTAAACCTAACCCTAAACCTAACCCTAAACCTAACCCTTACCTTAAGTTGAATCGGCTTGCTTTCAAAGCGCTATTTAAAGGGCCCTTCTTTCTCCGCGCTCGCTGTTGTTGCCCTGTTGATGACGTCAGCGACGCGGTTTAATCGGGCGCGGCTTAGACGAGCGCGGTTTTGTCGTGCCACGTGGGGCTGGTCCTTTACTGTTTCCAGGATGGGATCCGCCACCACCACAGTTTGGTGAGTCAGTTTGACACCCCTGATCTAGGTTTTCGAAGAGAAGGACTGGGATGGGGTGAAGGGACATTCGTCGCTGTCTTCCGAGACTTGAGGGGCAGTCCACCGAGAAGAGAGAATTGACCTACTCTCCAAAGAAGCTGAAGACGCTTTTGGATGAGAAGGCAAAGGTTTTTCAAAGGGGGGGGGGAGGGCCAAGAAAGTCCATGGGACAAACGACAGGAGGGCGTCACCAATATAGCAGATGGGGGGGAATATTTATAGAATAGCACGGGGAAACCACTCTTGACGTACCAGGGCCTCCTTCTCTTCAGTTGGCACAGTGAGCAAGTAGGGTTTACTTTGAGCATCTAAGGTGAGGCCTACCACAGAAGGAAATCTAGATTAAGGGAATCTTTTTAATGTTAAGATACAATATACAGAAGTGGCCAAAATTGTGGAAACCTTTTGGGGGGGGGAAGTGTATTTTTGAGGTTTGGTGGCTAATAACACCGCTTTTTTTTTTTTAGTAGTACCATAAAATTGTAGATCAAGAGAAAGATAATTTAATCAAGAATGTAATGCGATAACTTTTATGAAGGATTTGCTAGTAGAATAGCCGTTATAAAGAAGAAAAGTAAAAGGAGATATACAAAAGTTATCACCATAGAAAAAATGAGGTATACAAAAATTATGTCAGTTAATACCATGTTTCCCCGAAACTACGACATGTCCTGATAATAAGGCCATGCCATATTTTTGGGGTGGGCTAAAAAATAAGCCCCCTGGACAACCCCACCTCAAGCCAGGCAGAGCGCCACTCACCAACCTAGTGATATCCCAAAAGTGCCAAGCCGCAGGAGCCGGGGGAAAGGGAGGGCAAAGGCGCTCATGTTGCTTGCCGCCTTCGGGATACCGCTTGGTTGGTGAGTGGCGCTGTGACCAATTAAAGCGGAGGGTTGTCGGGCGGCTGCTCTCACAAGCAGCCACCCGGCAACCCCTCTTTCCAGCCGGGCAGAGCGCCACTCACCGACCCAGTAATATCCCAAAGGTGCTAAGCCGCGTGGCGCTGTGCCCGGCTAGAAAGGGAGGTTGCATAAGTGCCTGTTCTGCTCCCAGCTTACGTGCCTCCCAGCCTCACCATGCCGTGGCCCAGGTCTCCCTGCAGAGCCAGGGTGCCGCTGCCATCGCCCTGCCACCGCTGCGGCGCTCTGAACATAACCAGCTTCCAAAATCCGGAGATCCGCTGCTGAGTCTTCCAGCAGTGGCCGCTCTGGGACAACCCTCTATGGTTGTGGGACGGCTGCCGGAAAAGAGTCTACCAACAGCCGGGTCTACAACCATAGAGCATAGTCCCAGAGCAGCTGCTGCTGAAAGACTCAGCAGCAGATCTCCGGAGTTTGGAAGCCGGTTATGCTCGGAGCACTGCGGCGGTGGCAGGGCGATGGCAGCGGCACCCTGGCCCTGCAGGGAGACCTGGGCCACGGCATGGTGAGGCCGGTTATGCTCGGAGCGCGGCGGTGGTGGCGGCACCATGGCCCTGCAGTGAGAGCTGGGCCAGGGCATGGTGAGGCTGGGAGGGAGGTGAGCTGGGGCGGAACAGGTGCTCGCGCAACCTGCCTTTCCAGCCCGGCAGAGCGCTACGCGGCTTAGCACCTTTGGGATATTACTGGATCGGTGAGTGGTGCTCTGCCCGGCTGGAAAGGGGGGTTGCTGGGCAGCTGCTCATGAGCGTGGTCATCTCATGGCTGCTGTGTTGCGTTGCTGCGACAGCACAACACAGCTGTTTGCCCCTGAGGCTCTTTGCTCTTCGGGCACCCACTCGCAAGAGAACAGCCACCCGGCAACCTCAAACCAATAAGCGCTCTCTCCCCCCCGATAATAAGGCCCAAGCAACATTTTGGGGGTCAAAAGAAAATGAGACCGTGTCTTATTTTTGGGGAAACATGGTACTTACTGTGTTTTCCCAAAAATAAGACAGGGTCTTATTTTCTTTTGACCGCCAAAATAAGCACTTGGTCCTTATTTTTGGGGAGGTCTAATTATTTTTGAGGTGCAGGAGGCGGCGAACGTGGTCACCTCATGGCTGCTGCCTGTGTTACAATATTTTTGAGAAGGGCTTATTTTTAGGTGAGGGCTTATTTTAGCACATGCGCTCAAAAGCCTGATTGGGCTTATTATCTGGGGAGGTCTTATTTTCAGGGAAACAGAGTAGTTGGGTCACCTTTAGCATGAATTATGGCTTTACAATGTCTTCCTATGGAGAGAACCAAGTCTTTTAGTTCTGCAGCTGTTATAATGTGACACCATGATTGAATGATTGCTTCTATTAACTGGGTTTCATTCAACTGACTTAACAAGTTTCTTTAGTCGGCTCCGTAGATTTTCAATTGAGTCAAGCAGGTCTGGGCTATTCCCAGGTCATTCCAGCAGTGGAATATCATTATCTTGAAACTCTCCCCCCCCCCCCCCCCCCGAAAAAAAGTGGTGTTATTAGCCATCAAACCTCAAAAATACACTTTCCCCAAAAGTTTTCCCCAATTTTGGCCATTACTGTAGAAAGAACATCCGCTGGAACAAAACTGGAGTTAGATCTGTTAGTTTTTCGTCCCCAGCCTAAGCAAAGAATTAATTTCGCCAAACGTCAAACACACAAGGGGAGGTTAACAGTACACATGCCTCATGCAGGGACACCTCCCCCCCCCCCCCGTGTCAATGCTATGCCCGCAGGCAAACTGACCTCGCCATCTGGAGCTTCCTTTAATGGGGACCTAGAAGGTAATGGTCAGTAAAATCTACCTTTTGCCAAATGCGGCTCAAGCGAGATTTTAGGTTGGTTGAGAAACACGATTTCATGTCTCAAGCAAAAATCTACTCCCTTTCGCCCCTCGCCCAAGATTACATCCCACAACTTCTTATTCCTTTTGGAAGGAAATTTCTCCCCGTCCCCCCCCCCCACAGAAAAGCCATGAAAGTGCGCTATTGCAGGCTAACTCTGCCTACTGCCAGGAGTTCGATTCCATCAATCCTGACCGGCTCAAAGTTGACTCAGCCTTCCATCCTTCCGAGGTCGGTAAAAGGAGGACCCAGATTGTTGGGGAAAATATCCTGACATTATAAACTTGTTTTGAGTGTGCTGTAAAGTATCGTGAAGCGGTATACAAGTCTTAGTGCTCCTTTAGTCCTTCCTTCTTTCCCTCCCTCCCCTCCCCTGGTGGTGCAGTGGCTAGAATGGAGTATTGCAGGCTAACTCTGCCACAGTCTGCAGTTCAATCCCAATGGGCTCAAAATTGACTCATCCTTCAGAGGTCGGTAAAAGGAGGACCCAGATAGGGAATCAGCAATAGGCTGATTCTGGAAACTGCTCAGAGAGAGCTGGAAAGAGCTGGGAAACTGTATATAAATCTAAGGGCTATTGCTATTAGGAACAATGACACCCCAAACCTTATCCACATTCAAACATGGAAGCTCCCTATGTAATTACAGATCCGCTCTCTCTCTTTCTCTCTTCCTCTTTTTTCCTCTTTTTTCTTTCTCCTTCTTCCTCTCTCTCCCTCTCTCCCTGAATTACAAGCTGGTTCTTTGACAAAAAAGGTAAAGTGGACAGAGGACTAGAGCCAAGGAACTGGCTCAAAAAAAACCTCTTGAGGTTGTAAACCCCGAGAAATGTTGCAAGACTTATGCAAAGTAAGCCAGACGTTTATCAATGACTGTGTCTTAAAACCTTAGGGGGAAAAAAATAAAACGAGCGAGCTAAATTTCCTCTAGAATACTTATTCCAGAGGTGGGTTCCTACCAGTTCGCACCTATTCGGTAGAGCCGGTTCGTCAAATCTACCGAACCGCTTAGAAGAGGTTCCACCAGTGGACCCGGAAAGCAGGCCACCCCTACAGAAGAGGTTCCAAATTTTTTTGAAAACCACCACTGACTTATTCGTAGGAATCAGGAAGGGAGCAGAAGAGTTTAAGATTAAATGAAGTCATCAAAATTTATGGAAGGCCCAGGAAACAATTTTTTTAAAAAATAGCTACTTACCAAATACTATAGGAGTAGGTTCTGCTACTTGCTCCTCGTCTTTCCTTAGACTTTCCGAAGCATCGAGTTTATCCACCTAAGTTACAAAAGGAAACAGGATACGTTCAGGAAAGGCCCCAAGGCAGCCTGATGGCCATCCTTAACCTTACCTTTCCCCAGGTAAATTCCAAACTCTTAAGGCAGTTTCAAGTTGCCAACCGCTTCGGTTTTAGAGGTCTCTGAGATGGGATAGACTGGTGGACACGTTGCCCATTTGGGAGCCAACTGCTAAGGGGTGGAATTTGCTAAAGATTTGGACCAAGAGGCGAGCAAGGATGGGATAAATCAATAGGGCAGGATTAACCAGAGAGAGCCGTGGATTAGATTTCCTTTCAAAGCTATCCGTGGGTCCCAAAGAGAGGGAAAATTTGTGGGGTGAGGGAGCACCTATAAATAAGGTAGAGAGCAGGTCTGATCAAGGCTTCCCAAGAGCATGAATATCTGCAGAACTTGGCAAGGAGTCTCAGAGAATCACGAACCAATGAAGCGAACTAATTGTCTCCTGCAAACTCCACTCCCCTTTCGTTCCTCTTTTATTTCCTCTGGGAGGGGACATTCATTGTCCACCTGTGGCCTTACTCCCAAGTCGACCCCTGTTCTTTAGCTGTTCCCTTCATCTGGCAACTCTGTGCATGTGCACACTGGGAACAGGCTCCAGCTGTTCCTCTGCCTCACTGATGTCTGTCTCTGAAGGCAGCTGATAACTGTTTGGAATGTTTGGAATGTTTATTAACATTTGTAGGCCGCCCTTTTCCCTGAGGGGACTCAGGGCGGCTCACATAAAATCAGGAAGGGGAATGCAAACAATGACGTAGACACACATAATAAAAGTAATAAGCAACATTCATTCATCATTCATCATCCTTGTCCCCAGGCCTGACGGGCTAGCCAGTTCTTAAGGGCTGTGCGGAAGGCCTGGACGGTGGTGAGGGTACGAATCTCCACGGGGAGCTCGTTCCAAAGGGTCGGGGCTACTACTGAGAAGGCCCTCCTCCTTGTAGTTGCCAGCCGGCACTGGCTGGCCGATGGAATTCGGAGGAGGCCCAATCTATGAGATCTAATTGGTCGCAGGGAGGTAATTGGCAGAAGGCGGTCTCTCAACTGTCAAGACGGCCCTGGACCCCTCTCTGCCTCTGACACAGAGCCCTCATCAGACCCTTCCCCAGATTCCAGGACTGGCCCATGTTCCTCCCCAACCTCTTCACTGTCTGAATCTGCTGCCAGCTCTGCTGGCAGGCCACAACAGCGGTGGGTGTTCTCGCCAAATGGCAGCTGGGTAAATTAAACCTGCTTCTACCAATCTATATCATGCACATGACTGATCCCAAACCACTCATTTATTTATTTATCAACAGGTAAACTGGCCACAGGTTTGAGCACTTTCGAATGGGAAGAGTTAAGAATCTAGCAGGCAGAACCAGAGGTGGAGTGAAGTGAGTCCTCAGCCTAGAATCGTTACGTTCTCACAAACGGTCTAAGCCCGCCCTCTCTTGAATTCCACTGGCCCTTATCGGCCGCCAATCTAGGGCAGGCATTCCCACGGTACGGCCAAAAGCGTTCAGGCTTTGTTAATAGGAGGAAATGTCTTTCGGGAACTAACTGTTAGGTGGAGGTTTGAGTGATGGGCGTTAAACTTAAAGAGTCAGAGGAGGAAAAGTTTATAACTAAGTTCCGTGTACTAAATTAGTTCTTATTTTAAAACCAGGCTTATGGTGCATGCAGTTTCTTGAAGACTGAAGGCTTAGTAGACACTGATCACTTGCAAAACCCAACCAGACTTCAACCTGAGAAGGCCCACAATGGACACTTTGGAGTAAATCTTATCATTTATTTAGTGAACAGATGGGGGGAGGGGTATACAGATAGTCCTCGACTATTGTTTCACTTAGTGACTGTTTGAAGTTACAACAGCACTGGAAAAAGCCACTTTTGACCATTTTTCATACTTACAACCCTTGCAGCACACACACACGCACCCATGGTCGCGTGATTTACCATTTGGATGCTTGATAATGGATTCATATTTATGACGGTGGCAGTTTCCCAGGGTCACATTTTGCGACCTTCTGACAACGGCAGAGATTGACTTAAAACTGTGGCGAGGAAGGTCACAGAATGGGTCAAAGCTCACTGAACGACAGTCTTGCAAAGCAACAAAAAATTGTGAATATAAATCAGGGACTACCTGTATGTATTTTTGATATGTTCCACAGAATAAGTAGCTAGGTTTTTCCCCCCACCAATAGCCAGAAGTACTTTAGGTAGATCTGTAATTCCAGGATTAGGAAAGATGACCGTGGGATTAAGAATCCTTCAAGAATGATCCAGTCTATCAGATACCGTATTTTTTAGAATATAAGACTCACCTTTCTCCCCCCTAAAAGAGGGTGAAAATTTGGGTGCGTCTTATACACTGAATGTAGCCCCACCGACTCACTGGCCCCAGTCCTTTTGGCCTCTGCCTCCCAGCAATTTACCTCCTTGCAACAAACAGGGAAAATGGGGCTTACAGAGGCTGCAATAGGCTATAGCAATCCCTGCAGCCTGAAACAGCTGATCATTGGGAGGCCTGGGCTTAAACTGAAATTGAAAGTGAAACTTGCTGTTTGCTGCAAGGAGGCAAATTGCTGAGAGGCAGAAGCAGATATTTTTTTCTTCTGCTAATCAGGCTGTTTGCTGTTTTCTTCTGCTAATCAGGCTGCTTGCAAGAAGGTAAATCAATAACTATAAATGCCTATAGAAGGTTCTTATTATTAGACTTATTTTTTAAAGACTGCTTTATTATTGTTCTAGACAGCTTAGCAAAATGAAGAAGCTTTTTAGAATAAATGCTTGATCTGAAGAGGCCCAGTGCTATTGTATCTTCTTTTAAATAGCAGAGAATAACTATACTTCCATAAAGCACAGCAATTTAACAGCATCTGTACAAGTATAATCTGAAATGTAACACCACAGTGTACATCATCTGTACTGTTTGCTGTTTGTTGCAAGGAGGCAACTTGCTGGAAGGCAGAAGCAGATTTTTCCCCCTTGTTTTCCTCCCCCAAAACTAGGTGCTTCTTATACTTTGGAGTGTCTTATACTCTGAAAAATACGGTATGTATTGAACATATATTATACCACTGAACACCTTTCTTAGTCTTCAATGAAAACTAGACGTTGTTACAAATAAGTAAATATTTGGGGTTTTCCTTCCCAATGAAGCAGATAAAAGTCGGGCTGGATTTTCCCAAGTTCTTTATGAAGTGATATTCACTATGATATTAGTTTAGATGAAGCTAAATTATTCTGCTTTTGGTTGCAAGCTACAGCGCGATGGCTGGATCTTTCAATCTACTTTTAAGGACACCAATTAAAAACAACAAAAACGAGCAGGTAAAACTAGAGAGAACGGTCACCTTATTAAACAGACCATCAACCTGTAAAGAAAATTAAAGAGGGGAGTATTTAAAATCAAAAAAAGGTCACAAAATCCAAGTTTAAGACAAACGCAAAAGGAAAGGTAACATTGGGGGAGAAACAGAAGAACGGAGTTAGGAAAGGAGAAGAAAGAGGGACATGAGCTGTGAGGATTGGCAAACCCTGTCTTTTACTCAATGTTTAATGTCAATTTATAGATATGATGATGATAATAATAATAATAAAAGAAATAATAACAATAATAATTAAAAAAAACAACAATGAAACCCATTGGCATTAGGGCACTTGGTACCATGTCCAAGAATTTTGCAAAACATAAAGAAATTGTAGCTTCCTGCAATAACACCAGTGGAACTGCAAAAAACTGTGCTACTTGGAGCATCTTATATTTTAAGAAGGTACTTGGTTGATACCTAGGACGCTGGCAGCAAACCGTATCAACCATTAGCACTAGTCACTGGTATTTGTGATGCAATTTTGAATGTTCAGTTGGCTGAGTTTCATGTTTAATGAATAAAGTACATTATAATAATAATAAATTTTAAGAAGATACTTGGTTGATACCTAGGATACTGGCAGCAAACCGTATCAACCATTAGCATCAGTCACTGATATTTGTGATGCATTTTTGAATGTTCAGTTGGCTGAGTTTCATGTTTAATGAATAAAATAAATCATCATCATCATCATCACCATCATCATCATCATCCTAGGACACTGGCAGAACCTGTATCAACTATTAGCACCAGTCAATGATATTTGTGACACATCTTTAAATGTTCACTTGACTTAGTTTCATGTTTAATGAATAAAAGAAATAATAATCGTATATTTTAAGAAAGTACTTGGTTGATACCTAGGACGCTGGCAGCAAACCATATCAACCATTAGCACCAGTCAATGGTATTTGTAATGCATTTTTGAATGTTCAGTTGGCTGAGTTTCATGTTTAATGAATAAAGTAAATAATATCAACAATAAAAACAATAAAAACAACAACAACAATAATAATAATCATCCTAGGACGCTGGCAGCAACCCGTATCAATCACTAGCACTAGCCAATGGTATTTATGATGCATTTTTAAATGTTCAGTTGGCTGAGTTAATGAATAAAGTATATAATAATAATACCCTGTTTCTCCAAAAATAAGACCCCACCGGAAAATAAACCCTAGCATGATTTTTCAGGATGTTCACAATATAAGCCCTCTCCCAAAAGAAGCCCCAGTTAAGATCATCAGACAGAGGGGCGCAATTAGTACTGTAGTTTCCCCAAAATAAGACCTAACCAGAAACTAAGACCAAATGCATCTTTTGGAGCAAGAAAAATAATATAAGACCAGGAGCCGAGGTGGCGCAGTGGTTAAATGCAGCACTCCAGGCTACTTCAGCTGACTGCAGTTCTGCAGTTCGGCTGTTCAAATCTCACCGGCTCAAGGTTGACTCAGCCTTCCATCCTTCCGAGGTGGGTAAAATGAGGACCCGGATTGTTGTTGGGGGCAATATGCTGACTCTGTAAACCGCTTAGAGAGGGCTGAAAGCCCTATGAAGCGGTATATAAGTCTAACTGCTATTGCTATTGCTATTGTCTTATTTTCGGAGAAACGCAGTAATGATAATTAGCTGATTTATCTTTGTGGACAGTGTATTAAATGTCTTTGTGCTTTGGAGACTGAAAAGGCTTCAGCTGCACTAACAAATCTGAAAATTAGAACAACAGAGTAATCAAGACAGAGCTGAAACTAGGAACAACGAGTTTGCTATGATGGTGCAACAGCCTTGGAATAATGTTACTGATGAAAACACTGCATTTTTTTTAGATGCAACGTTATTATTACATGCAGTCCTTGACTTACAACTGTTTTGTTTAGTGACCGTCTGAAGTTACAACTGCACTGGAACAAAAAAAGGGGATGGGACATAGGACCATTTTTCAAACTCTCCACGGTTGAAAGGTCACATGAACAAAATTCTGGTCGCTTGGGCAACTGTTTCATATTTATGACGGTCGCAGTGTCCCGGGGTCAGGTGATTAAGGCTTAAGTGTGACCAACTTAATGACTGCCGTGATTCACTTAATAGCGGTGGAATATAGTAAAAACAGAGCCAAGCTCTCGTCAGTGTTTCATACATCATCCAGAATGAAATCAGAGTCCAGGACAGAGGTTTCCAAGGTGTGCCAACATGTCTCTCTTAATAAATTGGAAGTTTGAGGAAAACTCTGCCTTGGACTCTGATTTAACGGGGTGCTGGCGAGCTCTCTTAACAACTGCCTCGCTTGGCAAACAGAAATTTGGGGCTCTATCGTAGTCGTAAGCTGAGGGCTACTTGTATTTCCAGGCCATGGTGCTTCTCAATTTTTTTTTTTTAAAAAAAAAAACCAGCTCCAGGCAACTAACGCAGGTCCCACTCGCTGCTGAAATCGTGTCTGCCAGGCTGAGATCAAGGTTTAATTACAGGCATTAAGCAATCCACCTCTCCAAAGAGTGATCAGCAATCAACAGCTTTAATTAAGCGAATGAGGCAATGGTGCTGGTGGCCCCGTGGCACTCAAGAAGTCTTAAGTCATCCAGCAAGTTTTTGACAAGTCTCAGTTTTTCTCTCTCTCTCTCTTTCATTCTCTTTCTCTCTTCCACCCTCTCTCCCTCTTTCATTCTCTCTCTTCCTCCCCCCTCTCTCCCTCTTTCATTCTCTCTCTTCCTCCCTCTCTCTCTCTCCCTTTCATTCTCTCTTCCTCCCCCCCTCTCTCTCCCTTTCATTATCTCTTCCTCCCTCTCTCCCTCTTTCATTTTCTCTCTTCCTCCCACTCTCTTTCATTCTTTCTCTCTCCTTTCCTCTCTCTCTCCCCCTTTCATTCTTTCTCTCTTCCTCCCTCTCCCTATCAATCTATCTCTATATCTCTATCTAGCTATATCTACCCTGTTTTTCCCAAAAATAAGACCTACCTGGATAATAAACCCAATTAGACTTTTGACCGCATGCGCTAAAATGATATTTCCCCCCCAAAAAATAAGCCCTCCCCAAAATATTGCAACACAGTAGCAGCCATGAGGTGACCACACAGGCGCCTCCTGCACCTCAAAAACAATAAGAACTCCCTGAAAATAAGGCCAAGTATTTATTTTGGGGGTCAAATTTTGGGGAAACATTCTATCTATCTATCTCTATCTATCTATCTATCTATCTATCTATCTATCTATCTATCTATCTATCTATCATCTATCTATCTATCTATCTATCTATCTATCTATCTATCTCTTTATAGATTTATGTCTGTCTGTCTATATTTATATCTAAGTATCTATGTACCTATCTTTATGTCTCTCTCTCTCTATGTCTGTCTATTTTTGGGGAAGCCTTTCCTTTGGATTGGGGCAAGACCCTTCCTTGCAGAGAAAGCTGTACTTACTTTGGTAAGGTACTCCCTCATCACCTGAATGAAGTAAGGCATCGCAAAGTCCATAATGTTGTGTCGCCATGCCAACTCCAGGACCACATCTGGATGCAGCAAGTCGTAACACGTGAAGAGAGAGGCTGCAAAGCACTCTTTCTTGTCTTCCTCCAGGAACCACTGAAGGAGCTTCTCAGCCAGTTCGGGGTCTTTGGACTCGGCTGCATATTGCATGGCATCCTAATGAAAACCAACGTGGCACTTAAAATAGCTCTTCGTTATTTTTACTGCAAAAACCTCCGTCCTTCGTCAATATGAGTATATACCTAATTTTGTCTTTATTTATTTATTTATTTATTTATTTATTTATTTACTTACTTATTTTTGTCATGTTTAGGTAGTGTAACATTGGAGGTGGTAACCCCTTTAAGAGCTGTATGCAATGAAATTTCATTTTTAACGTATGCCAGTTAGTATACATTCAGTGACAATAAAGGTATTCTATTCTATTTCATTCCATTCCATTCTGTTCTGTTGAGCTTGTTAAGTGACCGTTCAAAGTTACCTCAATAAAAGGTACTCCTTATGACCCGGAATCAAAACCCCAGAACCACACCCTCCCACGCCCATTTTGCAAAAGATACTAACTGTTCTGACCCAGGCTTTCTGAGGGCATGAAGCAAACTCCTTGTCCCCACAAAAACCCCTTTGATTAATTTGACTGTGAATTCTGCTCATTCACATCCAGCAAAGTCTTTCGAGGGAGGATTTACGGTCCCAGACATTATCTGGCTTGGAGAGCTGCCAGGCTGATATCTGCAAAACTTGGCAAGGAGTTTCCAAACCAATGAAGCAAACTAATGGTCTCCTGCAAACTCCACTCCCCTTTTATTTCCTATGGGTGGGGCCATTCATTGTCCGCCTGTGGCCTTACTCCCAAGTTGACCCCTGTTCTTTAGCTCTTCCCTTCATCTGGCAACTCTGTGCATGCACACACTGAGAACAGGCTCCAGCTGTTCTTCTGCCCCACTGATGTCTGACTCTGAAGGCAGCTGATAACTGGCATACAGCCCTGGCCCCCTCTCTGTCTCCGACACAGAGCCCTCATCAGAGCCTTCCCCAGACTCCAGGACTGGCCCAGGTTCCTCCCCAACCCTCCTCACTGTCCGGATCTGCTGCCAGCTCTGCTAGCGGGCTACAAGAGGAAGCTGTAATTCGGAACATCAAGAACTGACCTTATAAAGCCGATCTTTCTTGCAAAGTTCCACACTCTGCTTCCACCGGTTGTTGCCTTTGTACAAATAAGCGGCGATGCGCCGGAACTCAATTAGTTTGTGCTTTTCAAGACGCTGAGCCAAGGTGATGTTATCGAAGTTATCGTAGGCATCGATAGACGCTCGCAGGCCCTGTTAGGAGACAGAAAAGGTCCAGGCAGGAGTTAGGGGCTTTGCTGAAAAGAACCAGAGGTCCTGTGGGTTTTTTTTTTATAATTATTATTAAATCTGCATGCCACCTGATTCCCAATAACTCTGGGTGGCCCCGCCAAGTAAAAACATTTGCAGGAAGTCCTCGACTTGACAACAGTTTGTTTAGTGACTGTTCCAAGCTACAACGGCACGAAAAAAATGACTTAGGACCGTTTTTCACAGTGAAAACCATTGTGGCATCCCTGCAGTCACATGATCAAAATTCAGATGCTTGATAACTGACTCATATAGGCTGACTCTGTAAACCACTTAGAGAGGGCTGGAAAGCACTGTGAAGTGATATATAAGTCTAAGTGCTATTGCCCTTCCTTCCTTCCTTCCTTCCTTCCTTCCTTCCCTCCCTCCCTCCTTCCTTCCCTCTCTCCCTCTGTTAGAATACAGCATTGCAGGCTAGCTCACTGCCAGGAGTTCAATCCTGACCGGCTCAAGGTTGACTCAGCCTTCCATCCTTCCGAGGTGGGTAAAATGAGGACCCAGATTGTTGGGGGCAAAAGGCTGACTCTGTAAACTGCTTAGAGAGGGCTGGAAAGCACTGTGAAGTGATATATAAGTCTAAGTGCTATTGCCCTTCCTTCCTTCCTTCCTTCCTTCCCTCCCTCCTTCCTTCCCTCTCTCCCTCTATTAGAATACAGCATTGCAGGCTAGCTCACTGCCAGGAGTTCAATCCTGACCGGCTCAAGGTTGACTCAGCCTTCCATCCTTCCGAGGTGGGTAAATGAGGACCCAGATTGTTGGGGGCAAGAGGCTGACTCTGTAAACTGCTTAGAGAGGGCTGGAAAGCACTGTGAAGTGATATATAAGTCTAAGTGCTATTGCCCTTCCTTCCTTCCTTCCTTCCTTCCCCTCCCTCCTTCCTTCCCTCTCTCCCTCTGTTAGAATACAGCATTGCAAGCTAGCTCACTGCCAGGAGTTCAATCCTGACCGGCTCAAGAAATTCGAAACTTATTTGCACAACATCTAAAGTTTTCCACACCTATAAGAAGCTGGGATCCAAGACTAGTCCAAGGCTGATTGGTAAATGATACATAAGGGGGAAAAACAAAATTTCTCCCCCCTTCTTCTTCTTAGGACAAAGGGACAAAAAGAGCACTACAATTGTTATGACCCCTGATGTGATTGTTACATTCATTATCTTGCTGAATTAATTAGGAGCCACAGTGGCGCCAGTGGTTAAAGTACAGTACTGCAGGCTACTTCTGCTGACTGCTGGCTGCCTGCAATTTGGCAGTGCGAATGTCACCAGGCTCAAGGTTGACTCAGCCTTCCATCCTTCCGAGGTGGGTAAAATGAGGACCCAGATTGTTGGGGGCAAGAGGCTGACTCTATAGACTGCTTAGAGAAGGCTGGGAAGCATCGTGAAGTGGTAATGTTATCTCATGCAAAAGGAACTATGAATTCTGCAAATGGTTATTCCAACAGTTTTAGATGACTCCTGTTGATTAAGGGAATCTTGAGACATCTATGGGGTCCACCCACAAGAACAGAGGAGCTATTTCTTATACTAAACCAGTGGTTCTAAACCTGTGGGTCAGGAGCCCTTTCAGGGGTCGAACGACCCTTTCGCAGGGGTCGCCTAAGACCATCGGAAAACATATATTTTTGAAAAAATACAGAAAACATAAAAATAATTTTACGGTTGGGGGTCACCACAACATGAGGAACTGTATTAAAGGGTCGCAGCGTTAGGAAGATTGAGACCCACTGTACTGCAGAGAGCCGAGGTGGCGCAGTGGTTAGAGTGCTGTACTGCAGCCACTTCAGCTGACTGTTATCTGCAGTTCGGCGGTTCAAATCTCACCGGCTCAGGGTTGACTCAGCATTTCATCCTTCCGAGGTGGGTGAAATGAGGACCTAGACTGTGGGGGCGATACGCTGACTCTGTAAACCGCTTAGAGAGGGTTGAAAGCCCTATGAAGCGGTATATAAGTCAAACTGCTATTGCTATTGCTACTAAACCATCACATATGCCGCAGCAAGCTGCGAATCGGGGGGTCGGTTGAGATCCATGCTGTATCTGCAACCGTCGTTAAGTGTGCAAGGTACCCTTCCAAAACTCACTTGGTAATCTTCCTCCTTCGTCAGAAGGTTGTTCAGTGCCTCGTTGACGCCTTTGTTGTTGTGATTCTGGACCGAGCGCAAATAAGGTTTCACGAGAGGTAGCTGGTTAACCTATGGAAGCAAAGCAAACGTTTTAAGGCCAAAGGAAAAAAAAAAAAAAAGACGATGAACGTTTTGTTTATTTATAAAACTCATAAAAGCTGCCTCCTCGCTTCCGGAGACTCTATGCGGCTTACAGAAAATGAAAACATAATAATGTGCAATAACAACATATTACTGCAACAGCAAGAACGGTCTTTGTCCAAAACTGGAAAAACAGAGAAATTCCACAAGAAGAGGAAGTGATTAGGAAAATTCTGATTTGTGCTGCAATGGATAAATTGATGTGGGAATTGAAGAACGAAGACGAATCAATACAATACAATAGCAGAGTTGGAAGGGACCTTGGAGGTCTTCTAGTCCAACCCCCTGCCTAAGCAGGAAACCCTATACCGTTTCAGACAAATGGCTATCCAACATCTTCTTAAAGACTTTTTCTCTCTGTTTCTCTCCTCCTCTCTCTCTGTCTATCTCTTTTTCTCTGTCTGTCTGTCTGTCTGTCTGTCTCTGTGTGTATCAAAAGAGACTGTATGAATGTATTGGTTTCAATGTTTACTTTGAAGACTTTGAAGGGCCAAATTGTGGGTGAAATTATCCTGATCTACATAAATCTCCAGATGGAGGAAAGATATGGTCAGCTAGTGCAGAATGAGAGAGTTGGAAGGGATCTTGGAGGTCATCTAGTCTAATCTCCTGCCTAGGCAGGAAACCCTACACCATTTCAGACAAATGGCTATCCAACATCTTCTTAAAGACTTCCAGTGTTGGGACATTCACAACTTCTGGAGGCAACTTCTGTTCCACTGATTCATTGTTCTAACTGTCAGGAAATTAGAATCAGAATATTATAAGATCTGGGATAAATTTTATCAATGGTTGGAACAAAAAGGGAGAGACCCAATATAAGAAATGACTAGGTTTATAGAACGGAGATTAGAATTACGTATGAAAAATGTATAAGACAAGAACAAAGGAACAAGGATGGAAGTATGGTATTTTTTATATTTGTAATACTGAATAGACCAATTGTAAATAAGCATGGTGGTTATGATATTTAACTTTATATTTTAGCACGTATGGCAAAGACATTGCCAGGACGGTTACGCCGTGTCCGATGTTTTAATGGGTGTCTAATAAAAAACTTAAACAAGAAAAAAAAAACATGATGGAGAAGGAATAAAAATAAAGAATAAATATAAAATTTGTCTTCCACGAAACCAGTCCCTGGTGCCAAAGTGCCTTAAGAGCATTCCACCTGAATGGAGTGATTGGAGAATTCTTTCCCAGAAGTGGGTCTTTTTCAGTCACCTTGGCGAAGAAGCTGACCGTCCTGGTGTGATCCAGCCGTGGAGATAATACGAGGAGGAGGTCGTTGATCAGCAGCGGCTTGTAATCCAAATAAAATTGAAGGGCTCTATAATACAACTCCACATTGGCAACCTGGAGGGTGAAGAATGAGTGGAGAAAACAGGGACATACATTGAACAACCCAATATTGAAGAATCCATTTCCAAGACTCAACCACATTGAGTGTTGTGGTTCTTTCCGGCCTGGAGAGCAGCTCTTCCACAAACCTGAAGATACTCCAGTCCAAACGCTGTAAGCAGAATGATTGCAATCAATCACTCCAGCGGAATAAGATAATGAGTCCCAGAATAATTTCAGCAAGGCAAGATAAACACACAGGACAGCGGGAATTCAAACAGTCGGGAGAAATGCAAGGCACAACTCTAGATGATTTCAGCATTTGTTCCCGACAAATGCCCCTCCCAACTGCCTCTCCTTTAAACTCCATCCCCAGGTGTGCCTTGTGAAGGGAATCGGGGCCCTTTCCTTCTTCGTAACCCACACAACCCACGTTGCTCTCTTCTGCGTACTTCCCGGCGCGCCCTAGGATGAGGAGGGGTGGTGGTGGTGGGCCTTGGGTCTTCCTCTGAACCCCCTCTCCCTTGTTCTACCTCTCCCCTGCTCTGCCCAGCCTGTCTTTGCCCTTCCCCAGATTCCTCCACAGCCAATGAAGCTACTCTCCCGCTCTCTGTCAGCTGTTCTTCTTTCATCTCAGAGTCACGCAAGTAAAGATTGTTATTACTACTATTATTATGCATATGTAAAATGACCCAGATAATACACTGTTTACTAAATACTTAGACCTGTAAAAGAAAAATGTATAAAAAATTTTTTTTTTAAAAAGGAATGTCCTTGTGTCAATCTTGAAGGCCCTCCCTAGCAACTTCAACTGGTCCAGGGAGCAAGTCAAGCTACAGTGCACATCAGTGTTGTGGCCCAATACGTGCCGTTGGAGCTGCCACCAGATTCCGACAGCGAGGGGCCCTATGAGTCGGCTCTGGAGGATGTGGAGGACCCTGGACAGGGTTCCGACTCTGAGCAGGGCGCAGAAAGGCTGATTGGCCACCAGGAGGCACCTGAGCCTTGGACCAGTGGGGAGGAGACAAGGGAGAGTGAGCCGGAGGCCAGTAGTGAGTTGTTCCTGAATGCACGCCATCGAAGAGCTAATAGGCGTCAGGAACAATTACGCAATTACAGGAGGTGATTGTACTCAGCTGATGGTCATTAGGCTCCTCTCCAGACTATAAAAAGCTACTTGTGCACACCGCCCTCTTTGCAGAGGTCAACGCAGGAACTGAATGTCGGAGGACATTACTGGGAGCTTGGCAGGCTGGATTGCTGCCAAGGTCCTTATCTGTTTGTTATGCTTGGCTTTCAGCCACCAAGGTTTTGGTGTCTTGCTATTAAAGTACATTCCAGTTAAGCTTGTCTCGGCATTCATTACTGGACGGAGGAGGGGGTCAGAACACATCACCATGGTTGGCCGCTCACCTTTGCAATGATGTCCTTGAACTGTACTTCCTTCCAAGCATCCGTGGGATGGTTCATCATGGTCATGATTGCGTTGTCATATTCTTCGTATTTATCGTAGAGGAAGACAAGCTCTCCCCAGAGGTGGGCATGTTCTGCTGCTCGAAGGACCTTGAAAAAAAAAAATGAAGTCAGAAAGAGTGAAAAGGAAGACCCCCCCAAGGCACAGTATGGACCCCAGGAAGTTACTGGTATGCAAACTACTGTATTTTTTCGGAGTATAAGCCACACTTTTTTCCTTCCTAAGAGGCTGAAAATATTTATTAAGCACTAAGAAATATAATTAATAAAAAAAAATTGGAAAAAAAATTGGAAAGGAGTCCCTGCGTATTTTACTTGTTTCCGACTCTAAGGGGTGATGGACATTTCTCTTTCAAGACCGTTGACCCTGCGCTGTCCAAAGACATTTCCGTGGTCATCTTGCCAGCATGACATCACGGAGCGGTGTTACCTTCCTGTTGTGGCCCAGCAGGAGCCGTTGGAGCTGCCACCAGACTCCGACAGCGAGTGACCCTATGAGTCGGCTCTGGAGGAGGTGGAGGACCCTGGACAGGGTGCCGACTCCGAGCAGGGCGCAGAGAGGCTGGTTGGCCACCAGGAGGCACCTGAGCCTTGGACCAGTGGGGAGGAGACAAGGGAGTGTGATCCCGATGTCATGATTTGGAGCAGTGGGGAGGAGCCAAGGGAGTTGCTCCTGGATGCCCGGCACCAAAGAGCTAATAGGCGTAAGGAGCAGTTACGCAGTTACAGGAGATAATTGCACTCAGCTGGTGGTAATTAGGCTCCTCTCAAGACTATAAAAGGAATGAGTGTGCATTCGCCCTTTTCAGGAGTCAACGTATTCAATTAAAGTTGGAGAACTCTCATGGCTAGCTTGGCAGGCTGGACTGCTGCCAAGGTTAGTCTGTGCTGAATTGCTGTCAAGGCCTGGACTGTGCTGGAGTGCTGCCAAGGCCCTGTCTGTGTGTTAATAAATCCTTGAAGTATCTCTGTATCGGCGTGCTTTGGTGTAGGACGAGGGGGGTCAGAACACCTTCCCACCGAAGTGGTACCTATTGATCTACTTGCATTTTCATGCTTTCAAACTGCTAGGTTGCCAGGAACCATGAGGCCAGGATGGCAGTTTTAAACATTTAGTCGAAGAAGCTGGCTGGAAAAAAACAGAACAATATCAATAATTGCTTGACTTCGGGAACTTCAAATACCTTTGGGATGTTGACTCTGGACCAGAACAGTTCCAGATGTTCTCTCATCTTCTGGGGTTTATATTTGGAATATAAAATAGCAAGCTCGGTAAACATTCCCATGTGGGCCCGTTCCAGACCGAGAGCGGCTTCCAAGAGACCAATCAGCTCCTCAAAATATCCGCGGCCCTGTGAGTCAAGAACACAACAGGTTTAAGCAGCTTGGATGGATGACATTAGCAAATGAACAAGAAGAGAAGATAATCCACTGAACGTCCATTCCGGCATATGAATGCATAAGAAACCGGACCATTCGAACATCCAGTCATCCAGAGAACCAATCAGCTGCTTAGAATTTAACAACTTCAAACGAACAACCAATCACATGACCAACTGGACCACCCAAGACATATAGAAGCTAAAGAGGAACAGGACAAGGAAGTCCTACGGATGACGTTATCTAATCTGGTCACGAAACGTCCAGGAACTAAATTCAAACAAGCACAGAGAGCAAGACCACTGGCAAAATCTAACACCCGAGTATTCCCTGTTATTAAAATCCCCTGAACTACCTGTGTTCCCACAACCTAGGAAGGAAACATCTTAAGAAAGGGGCAACTCTGCTCACAGAGGAGAAATCCAAATGTTTTTTTATTTAAATGTTATTCGTCGAACAATAATTACAAATTCGAACAAGCAACGTTAAGAAAATTAACATGTGAGAGGGATGGTAGACATGTTACACCCGCACATCCTTAGGGACCTCTTAAATATAGTGTGAGGTTCGCAGAAGTTAACAGAATAAAAAAGGTGAAAATTAATGGCTGAGACAATGGAATCAGGTAAGATATTTCCAAACTCTTGAGAAAAATTGAATTTTTTACAGTTGAGTTTAGAACAGTTTACTTTAAGCTTAAAGCAATAGCACTTAGATTTATAATACCACTTTACACTGCTTCACAGTCCTCTCTAAGCGGTTTACAGAGTTACAGCCTCTTGCCCCCAACAATCTGGGTCCTCATTTTACCCACCTCGGAAGGAGGGAAGGCTGAGTCAACCTTGAAGTGGTGAGATTTGAAGGGCCAGATTGCAGGCAGCCAGCAGTCAGCAGAATTAGCCTGCAGAAGTGCACTCTAACCACTGCGCCACCAACTGCTTGAAGCAGTGGTTTGCACGCGTTCCAATTAAAGCTAATCGTATTTGGACAGAACTAACAATGAGCAACAGGGACTTATTCATCAGGGAGATTAAAAACGGAATACGGCATGCCAAATTTCATTCTAAAATGCAAATTAAAAATTCAGCTAAATGTATATGTCTTCCTGGTCCTCTGCTGGGATTATTTTAATGCTATTGTCGAAAGCGAAGCTGGTTTGCGGCTCATTTGAATCACAAATACGACAGCTGTTGTTTTAACTTTAGCAGTTCAGTGGGAGGAAGCGCAACCGAAGTATCTTTAATAACTTTTACGCCATTGTCAAAGGAATCCCACCTGGTAGTAGCTTATCAGTTCTTCCAGTTCATCCGCGTGAATGACGATGTGCAAGCCGCATATCTGCGCAAGGCGGAACTCCTTTCCATTCACGCAGGCAAAACACACCTGCAAACAAAGAGACAAAAAGTGAACAATCAAACCCAGTGATTCAGTTACTACAGTCTGTCGCACAGTTAGCCAGATGTTCAGACTGGATTTGGCATTTTTGTCCACCTACCAAGCCTGTTGTGGTCCAGCAGGAGCTGTTGGAGCTGCCGACAGACTCCGATAGCGAGGGACCCTATGAGTCGGCTCTGGAAGATGTGGAGGACCCTGGGCAGGGTTCAGACTCCGAGCAGGGACCAGAGAGGCTGGTTGGCCACTAGGAGGTGCCTGAGGCATGAAGCAGCGGTGAAAGTCAAAGGGAGTTTGTCCCTGATGTCAGGCACTGGAGCAGTGGGGAGGAGCAAAGGGAGTTGGTCCCTGACACCAGGCAGAAAAGGGCAGAGAAGCGAAGGCAGCAATTACTGAGTCAGACTCATAGGAGATAGTCAGGCCCAGGTGGTTGTGATTTGGCTCCTCCCAAGAGAGTATATAAGAAGAGACTTTGGGAGGAGACCTTTTGCAGGACACAACTGTTATACTAGGCTGGAGAAGCTCTTGTGTGTATTTCTTATCTGTGGGAGTCTGGATTGCTGCCAATGTCTTGTCTGTGAGTAATTACTATGAATAAAGCAGGGCTAACAGTAAGCTTGTGTCGGCGTGACTCACCGGTCAGAGGGGGGGTCAGAACACGAGCCCTTCCCATGGGCCTGGGATAGGCAGAGGTGGCTATGTGATGGTGTTAAGTTGTATTGTCGCAAAGTGAAATTGACCAATGGCGATTTTGTCAATGCCAATAGTGTACAAGTGATGCTCCACATGTTTTGCGATCGCACTCCAGGCATCTACCACTATTGGTAGTGAGATATATTTGAATATCAGTAGCTCGGGTTGGTTAGTTAGGCTGTTGAGTTTGAGCTCCGAGCTTGGCAATTTGGTTGCAAACGTTTCGTCACCGTTCATGAAGACATCGTCAGCTTGCTTTGAGTTGTGCTCATCTGCCAGTGCACTGGCCTTTAAGTACCTTTGTGTGACACTAATTGGTGTTGGTGTTGTTTGTTCAGACCAACGCTAATTTGCATCTCACGAAGACACTTAAAGGCCCGTATTCTGACAGACGAGCACAACTCATAGAACTGATGAGGTCTCCTCAAACATTGATGAAACGTTTGCAACCAAATTGCCAAGCCCAGAGCTCAAACCAACAGCCTTAACTATTGGTATTATCTTTGCATTGGTGTTATTATAGAATTATTATAAGTTCCCCTAAATCACAAAACTGCATCTCAACTGACTTTGGCCGTTGTTAACCCTAAAGTTGGCCAAACTGTGGCCATTTTTTTTGTTAAGTTTTCTCTAGGGAGGTTTCTCTTCTCAATGCTTCGGGCTACACAGCCTGGAGCAAAGGGATATGGGAGAGGATGTAGAGATAGCTGGGGTGTTATAGCCTAAATAAAATTCTTTCCCCTGGGAATCAAGGACATTGGTGCAGATGTTCAAAAGGAGGAGAGTGAGGTCACCTAGCAACTGGACTGTATGCTGATTGGACCAGACTCTGGGGGAAGTGACGAAGTTTTACTTTTAATTGGGCGTAAAATCAACAGGAACTTGGAGCTGGTTTTTCACCAAATCGGTGCCAATTAGATACGTCCCAATAAAATGTTCTTTGAGGAATTTGCCTGCTTCTGATTTCTTATTGAATGGGATGTATTACTTGGAAACTTGATAGTCGTGTCATGCAGGGGAATTCACTAGAGAAATAAATTATGTTTGGAAGGATTAGCGGTAAAATGAAACCAAGCCGCCAAAGGTAAAACTCAAAAGGGAAAAAAAGGAAAAAACTTCGCGCCGAGGAGAGCCAGGTATTTAGCTCCTTCTGGGCCGAAGACTGAGTTTAATCTGTGGAGTCAGAGGAGGGGTAGAGGTGTGGCCTCAAGATTTACCTCAGTCTCCAGGCAGATGGGCCGTGACAACACCCAGCTGTGACTCATCCCACGCCCCACTTCGGAGACTCGCCCCATAGAATCGCCAAAAGTCGGACACGACTGAATGGATATTAACATCGTTGCAGGTACTCCTCCACTTACGACCATCATTGAGCCCAAAGTTTTTGTTGACAAGTGACGCATTTGTTCAATGAGCGTTGCCCCCCTTTTACAACTTTTCTTGCCACCGTTGTTCAGTGAATCCCTGCAGTTGTTAAGTTGGCAGCACAGTTGTTAAGTGAATCTGGCTTCCCTATCAACTTTGCTCGTCAAAAGATCGCCAAAGGGGATTTTACCCTGAAGGGAACTCAATCCGGTGAAGTGGAATCCAAGCTGAAATAATGATGAATTTGCCTAGCACGCAGCCGAAATAATGATGAATTGGTCAAGTAACCAAGCTGAAATAATAATGAAGAATTTGTGAAATAATAATGATGAATTTGTAAAATAATAATGGTGAATTTGTGAAATAATGATGATGAATTTGTGAAATAATGATGATGAATTTCTGAAATAATAATGATGAATTTGTGGAAATAATAATGATGAATCTGTCTAGTAACCTAGAGAGAATTATTTTGCGTCTCTTTAGGCTGGACTGAGTTAAAAAACTGAACCAATCCAGTCAGAGGAGACGTGGCCAGCAATTTGCGTAACTCAGTCTCAAGGCTAATGGACAAAGTTAACCCATGCTTGGGTTCCCCAAGCAGCGCACAGGAGAACACATTTTTGGTGCTGCTGTAACTTCGAATAATCTCTAATCAAACTGTTGTAAGTCGAGCACTACCTGTACTGTATTTGCACATTGACCACTGCAAAAGGGATCTTAAATATATATGTATGTATGTATGTATGTATGGTCACATGATGACCTGTTTAACGACCGGCACAACTTGTCTCCAGGCTCAATGATGGTCGTAAGGACTTCCTGTGTCTTTCTCCCCTTGAACAATGCTAAGCAAGTCACCTCCTTCCACGTCCTGGTGCTGTTGGCTTTGCGGGCGCTGTCGACAGCTACTTGGTACTCCCCTAGGTGTACCAAGGTGGAGGCCAGGCGCGCAAAATTCGACACGTTATTGTAGAGCAGCTTGGCCGCATCGTACATCCCTTCCTCGTAGCATCGGTCGCCGACCTGAAAGGAAAACCGAGGACAAAACCAACCAATGAAAAAGTGCAGAATGTTGAGTGCCAACATCAGGGTGCTAAGTAACAAACAACAAATTAGAATTAGTTTTTTGTTATTCTTCTTAGGGTTTGCACCCAACCTAGTTACAAGGCCTGCTTGTTTGGCTATGCGCTAACAATGCATGATAGCAATAGCAAAAGCACTTATATACCGCTTCACAGTGCTTTCCAGACCTCTCTAAGTGGTTTACAGAGTCAGCCTCTTGCCCCCAACAATCTGGGTCCTCATTTTACCCAACCTGGAAGGATGGAAGGCTGTGTCTACCTTGAGCGGTTCAGGATTGAACTCCCAACAATGGGCAGAATTAGTCTGGAATGCTGCATTCTAACTACTGTACACCATGGATGGATGGATGGATGGATGGATGGATGGATGGATGGAAGGACGGACAATATATACTGCTTCACAGTACTTTACAGCCCTCTCTAAGCAGTTTACAGAGTCAGCCTCTTGCCCCCAACAATCGGGCTCCTCATTTTACCCACCTCGGAAGGATGGAAGGCTGAGTCAACCTTGAGCCTGGTGAGAATCGAACTGCCAAATTGAAGGCAGCCGGCAGTCAGCAGAAGTAGCCTGCAGTACTGCACTCTAACCACTGTGCCACCATGGCTCTTAGGACGCAACCAGATTGTTCTTTCCCTGCAGTTTGCTAGTTGTTAAACATTTTAACAATCTGTAAATCGCCCGGATTCTCTTGGGAGTCAGGTGACTGATGCATTTAATCAGTTATTATCATGATGAACTGCTACACCATGTCATTTCTTAGAAATGATGTTTAATGAATTGTGCTTGAAGTTTAAAACCCCCAATAAAATTTAATATTGAAAGCCGCCCAGGGTTAACCTGCGTTTAGATAAGCGGCCAATTAATTGGATCAATAAACACGTAAAATTACCTGCTGTATGTGTGCGTTGTTAGGGCCACTGACGAATTCTTCTAGCTCTGAAAGTCGGTTTGTTTTGGCTAAGGCAAAAATCAGTTCGGTCTCAACATAAGATTCTCTGGCTTTCTTCTGGGCCATTTGCAAGAATTTGACTAGGTCCTCCCAGTTATCTTGAACACAAAAAGAGACAACAAATAATTTATTTTACAATTACATTTTCAGGATGTCAGGAATTTGCAAAAAACAGCAATGTGTTGTGGCCAGTGGAGTTGGCAGCAGAGTCGGACAGGGAAGAGGTTGGGGAGGAACATGGGCCAGTCCCATTTTTTGTGTATTTTAAATAGATATACCTATCAAAATCTGTACACTGCGGTGATATGAACATTCCTAAGGTTTCCAATCGCACATACTCTATGTGCTAGTCGTTTCTGATTCTAGGGGGTGGTGCTCATCTCCGTTTCAAAGCTGAAGAGCCAGCGCTGTCCGAAGACGTCTCCGTGGTTATGTGGCCGACATGATTCAATGCCGATAGGAGCACGGAACGCTGTTCCCTTCCCACCCAAAGGTGGTCCCTATTTTTCTACTTGCATTTTTACATGCTTTGGAACTGTTAGATTGGCGAAGCTGGGACAAGTCACGGGAGCTCACTCCGTTATGCGGCGCTAGGGATTCGAACCGCCGAACTGCCGACCTTTCTGATCGACAAGCTCAGCTTCTTAGCCACTGAGCCGCTAAGTGAAGAGAAATAAAAGAAGTCATGTATATTCTTACACGGTGTTGGAAAAAAAACAAGAGACTGATAGAATCCGTGACTATCAAATGGTGGCTTAGCTAAGGGACAAAACTGTTCTGATATTCAAGTGCAAAACCAATGTATTTAAGTACAATGACAATAAAGATTAATACTTAAATCAAAAATTGGGCTTACCGTTTCTGTTGGCTGCCTCCACCACCTCCATATAGGCAGAAGGATCATCCGCCTTTATGTAGGAATCTATCGCTTCCTTAACCAGATCCTTCTGAAGCTGGGCTCTGCCCAGCTGACTCCACACAGCCGGCTCGTTACACCTCTCGGCAAATTCATAGGCACGGTCCAAATTGCCGATGTGTTCTATCAACACCTATAAAAAAGGGTGCAAGGTGAGTCTTCAGAAAACCCCCCTTAGGAAAAATAAAGTGGCCTGGGGGGGGGGGTAGAAAGGGGTCCAGGTTTTTCAAGGGAGTAGGCAGGCCAACCATCTAAACCAGATGGCCCAGCTGGCCAAGTTTAAGACTTTGTGGACTCCAACTCCCAGCATTCCTCAGCCAGTAAGGAAGGAGGAAGGCAAATCAGATGGCCAAGTTGAAGACTTTAAACTCCCAGAATTCCTCAGCCAGGAAGGGAGGAGGCAGGCCAACCATCTAAACCAGATGGCCAAGTTGGCCAAGCTGAAGACTTTGTGGACTCCAACTCCCAGAATTCCTCAGCCAGGAAGGAAGGAGGCAGGCCAAACCAGATGGCCACGTTGGCCAAGTTGGCGACTTTGAGGCCTCCAACTCTCAGCATTCCTCAGCCAGGAAGGGAGGAGCCAGGCCAACCATCTAAACCAGATGGCCAAGTTGGTCAAGTTGAAGACTTTGTGGACTCCAACTCCCAGAATTCCTCAGCCAGGAAGGGGTGAGGCATGCCCAACCAGATGGCCAAGTTGAAGACTTTGTGCACATCAACTCCCAGAATTCCTGGCTGAGGAATTCTGGGAGTTGAAGTCCACAAGTCTTAAAAGTACCCAACTTGGGAGATCCCAAATGTGAACCAACACTAGGAAGAAAAGGGGTGTGGGGTGTGTGGAAGCTCCCTTTGAAGATCGGCCAGCTGCCAATTTTGGCCCCCACCTGAATGGCGGAAGTGTTGACGTCGAACTTCCTGAAGATAGCAAAGGCTTCCTCATAGAGCTCGTTGCTGATGGCGATGTTGGCAATATCGGGAGCATCGTAGTTATCCAGCCGGTTGATGTACTCCATCACCCGAGTGCGGTCGGCTTTGATGGCCGTCAAGATCAAGAGGTTCTGCAGATTCCTTGCGAGAGAGTTCACGAGGACAAGGGTTAAGCCAGCATGGTCCAGCAGTAGAATTTACAACCATTCAATTAGTTTGGGCTTAAATTGGGCTTAGTTTGGTCTTAGTTTGGGTTTAGTTCGGGCTAAAATTGGGCTTAGTTCAGGTTTAGTTTGGGATAAAATTGGGATTAGTTTGGGCTTAGATTGGGCTTAGTTCGGGTTTAGTTTGGGCTAAAATTGGGCTTGCTTATATTGGGTTTAGTTTGGTCTTAGATTGGGTTTAGTTTGGTCTGATTGGTCTTAGTTTGGGTTTAGTTTGGGCTAAAATTGGTCTTAGTTTGGGATAATTTGGTCTTAGTTTGGTCTTAGTTCGGGTTTAGTTTGGGCTAAAATTGGTCTTAGTTTGGGATAATTTGGTCTTAGTTTGGTCTTAGTTCGAGTTTAGTTCGGGCTAAAATTGGCCCTAGTTCAGGTTTAGTTTGGGATAAAATTGGGCTTGCTTATATTGGGTTTAGTTTGGTCTTAGTTCAGGTTTAGTTTGGTCTTAGATTGGGTTTACTTTGGTCTGATTGGTCTTAGTTCGGGTTTAGTTCGGACTAAAATTGGGCTTAGTTTGGGATAATTTGGTCTTAATTTGGTCTTAGTTTGGGTTTAGTTCGGGCTAAAATTGGGCTTAGTTTGGGATAATTTGGTCTTAATTTGGTCTTAGTTTGGGTTTAGTTTGGGCTAAAATTGGTCTTAGTTTGGGATAATTTGGTCTTAGTTTGGGATAATTTGGTCTTAGTTTGGTCTTAATTCGGGTTTAGTTCGGGCTAAAATTGGTCTTAGTTCAGGTTTAGTTTGGGATAAAATTGGGCTTGCTTATATTGGGTTTAGTTTGGTCTTAGTTCAGGTTTAGTTTGGTCTTAGATTGGGTTTAGTTTGGTCTTAGTTCGGGTTTAGTTTGGGTTAAAATTGGGCTTAGTTTGGGATAATTTGGTCTTAGTTCGGGTTTAGTTCGGGCTAAAATTGGGCTTAGTTTGGGATAATTTGGTCTTAATTTGGTCTTAGTTTGGGTTTAGTTCGGGCTAAAATTGGGCTTAGTTTGGGATAATTTGGTCTTAGTTTGGTCTTAGTTTGGGTTTAGTTCGGGCTAAAATTGGGCTTAGTTTGGGTTTAGTTTGATCTTAGGTTAGGTTTACATTAGGATAGTTTGGATTAGATTGGTCTGCAGAGACGTTCCCGAAGGATGGGCTCCAGCACATGTCCGAAAGCTTGGAAGACAAAACCTCTGGTCCCGCTGACCGACCCAGTTTGTATCCTGCATCCGATTAGTGACCATTCAAAGTTACAACTGAACAAAGGGACTTAGGACCGGTTTTCCACGCTTATAACCATTGCAGAATCCCAACAGTCACATGGTCAAAATTTGGATGCTCGGCAACTGGCATGTGTTTGTGATGGTTGTACTGACCTGGGGGTGAGGGGTGCCATTTGATTGCCATTTGCGACTTGTTCAGCAATGTCAAGGGGGAAGCCAGATTCACTTAACAACGGTGCTACTAACTTAACAACTGCAGAGATTCACTGAACGACCGGGGAAGAAAGGTTGTAGAATGGGGCAAAAGTCTCTTAGCAACTGTCTTGCTTAGAAAAGGGCTCAATTGTGGCCATAAGTCAAGGGCCATCTGTAATAAGATTCGAATATAAGTTACTTTATATATAAGTATTATATATATTTATATATACGTAATATATAGATGATAGATAGATAGATAGATAGATAGATAACATCTCGAGGTATGTGTTTTGTTAAGATACAGCCTGTTGTGCCTTAAAATGGCTTCTACCGTACTGCCATAAAATGGCTTCTACTGTACAGCGCAGTGGAGTTGCCATGGTAACGGCTTCACAGTACTCCACAAGGGGGCTTCCTCTGGTAAGGGGTAAAACCCAACATTAGAAATTATGTTTGGTCCGGACATTTCCCCCCTATCAATAAATACCCTGGCAACGCCAGATTATCGGCTAGATAAAAAGATTTTTAAAATGTCATATAAAGGTGACCTTTGGAAGGCAGAAAACGGTCTTCCCTACCTGTGCTCGCTGAAGACAGAATTATCCAGGACAATCTTTTCGAGCAGCTCAATCAGTTCGTTGGGGAGGTCGGCTGTCATGAATGCTTTCACAGTCACAGAAACCTCTTCCGGATCTTGAGTTTCCGATAACGCCGTCTGGACAACCTGGTATTTGGGAAACAGGACGCCACTGACCATCATTAAGCACAATCCTGGCCCAGCAAAGGGCGAAAAGCAGAAACGCACTGGGGTGTCTTGAAAGGCTGTTAGCCGGGACTTTGCTGGAGAGGAATTCACTTTAAATTAAATAAAAAAAGGGGTTTTATCGGGACGAGGAGTTGGCTTTGGGCTTTTGGGAAGCCAAGCTCAGAACAGATTCCAAATCTCTCACGTACCTGATCAATGAGGGGTCTTCTGAAGGGGTTGTTCTCCTCCAAAACACTGACCCACAATTCTGGATCTTTCCTTCGCACCAAGTAACGAGCTTCGCTTTTAAATAAAGAATTCTCATTGCAAACCTGGGAAAAGTAAAAAAAAAAAAAAAAAAGCAACAGAAAAGGAAGAGGCTGGTGTTTAAAAAGTAGCGTTCGGATCGGCTGTCGTTTAAAAGGACTTCTTCCCAACTTTGAAGTTAGCGGCAGCCGTGTTTCAAACATGGTGGATTTTTCAAAATTATTGTTATATTAGTTTCTATAGCTGAGTGGTGCGGGACCTAAGAGGTGGAGCTCTCAGCTGTCAATCAGGAGGCCGTGAATTCGATCCTAGGTAGAAACAGATCTCTCTCGGGGCACAATGAGATTATATCTGCTGAATAAAAACTCCGCATTGGCAACAGGAAGGGCATCTGGCCAGTAAACACTCGGCTCCATTCAGCTGTCCAGACTCCACCTGACAAGGGAGTATGGGGGCATTAAAAAATGATGATGAGTGGTGCGGTAGCTTAGAGGTGGAGCTCCCGCCTCTCAATCAGGAGGCTGTCAGTTTGATCCTAGGGAGAGGCAGATATTTCTCTCTCTGGGCACAATAAGATTACCGTATTTTTCAGAGTATAAGACGCACCGGAGTATAAGACGCACCAAGATTTTGAATAGGCAAATTTTAAAAAAAAGGTTTTGCACTCCGCAGACCTCCCAGAAATGGCCCGTTT
This sequence comes from Thamnophis elegans, assembly GCF_009769535.1. NCBI lineage: Eukaryota > Metazoa > Chordata > Lepidosauria > Squamata > Natricidae > Thamnophis > Thamnophis elegans. Next base: position 8,457,361 of record NC_045553.1, read on the forward strand.
TTCATGGTTAAAAAAAGGGGGGGCATGCATAGCCTTTAGGAGGCTTGTAGAGTGCTCCTGGAGGCTGGGGGAGGGGGGAAATTGAGCAAAAAAAAAGGCCAGTTTTTCACTTATTTCTGCCCTCCCCAGCCCCCAGGAGCACCCTGGAAGCCTCCTAAAGGCTATGCATGGCCATTTTTGCAAAAGGGGCGGGGGTTTCGGGAGGCCAAACATGCTGTATTCCGTCTATAAGTATAATCTTTATTGTCATTGTACAAAATAAATACAACGAAATTGGTATAAGACATACCCAGATTTTCACCCTCTTTTTTGAGGGAAAAAAGGTGCGTCTTATACTCCGAAAAATACGGTATATTTTCTGAACAAAACTCTGCATTGGCAACAGGAAGGGCATCCAGCCAGTAAACACTTGGCTCCAGATGTTTAGACTCCACCCGGTAAGGGATTTCGGGGTCATTCAAAGAAGATGATTACTTTCTACGTCCCTTTGCTCCTTCATATCCAATGTCAGTGTTCACTCACCTTGATGAGCTCGAGGTCACACTGCCCCCTTTCATAAGCCACACAGGCCAGGTGAGGGTCTCTCTTTTCACAATACTTTCCAACAACACAGCTGTCGTAAAAGGGATTCTCCCGCAGGAAGCGCTCGGGGTTGTTGTTGCTGTCGATGTAGATTTTCGCCAGGGCGTTGTGCGTTGCCGGCTCTTCGCAGCCTTCGTGAATCCGAGACTCCAGCCAAGGCAGGAGCAGCTTAAGCCTCGAAGAAGAACACGGATCTTTAGTTCACTCTTGTCTGGCCAACATTTAACCGATTGATCAAGTTATCTCAGAAGGCAGCACTGCAGGTTAATGCTGCCAACTGCCAGGGCCCCTGGGATACTGCGGCCGTTATAAATACAGGGGGGTTGCCAAGCGTCCAAATTTTGTTCACATGACTATGGGGCTGCTGCAATGGCTGAGATAGCAATAGCACTTAAGACTTATATACCGCTTCTTGTGGGAAACAATAGCAATAGTACTTAGACCCAGTCAGGCTACCAAGCTGCAAAGGCTGCAGACTTGCTGGTGTAAGTAAAGGTAAAGGTTCTCCTCGCACATATGTGCTAGTCATTCCTGGTTCCCATCTCCGTTTCAAAGCCGAAGAGCCAGTGCTGTCCGAAGACGTCTCCGTGGTCATATGGCCGGCATGACTCAACGTCGAAGGCGCACGGAACGCTGTTCCCTTCCCACCAAAGGTGGCTCCTATTTTTCTACTTGCATTTTTACATGCTTTCAAACCACTAGGTTGGCAGAAGCTGGGACAAGTCATGGGAGCTCCCTCCGTTATGCTGCGCTAGGGATTCGAACCGCCGAACTGCTGACCTTCCTGAAGGACAAGCTCAGCGTCTTAGCCACCGCATCCCGTGCTGATGTAGGGGGAAGCTAATTTAATCCTTCTTGGGGAATAAAATATTCTGAAGGTCCCTGTGGGTCTCACCTGTTCCTCTTCTCAACTTCGGCCACCAATTCGTCGGTCGAGAACTGACCTCTCACCACCATGATCAAGTTCTTAATGACATCTTCCGAGCAGTCCACGTCTAAGAGACCTCCCACGACGGCAGGGATGCGGCTGGGATTGACCTGAAATGGGACAAAATTGTTGCGTTTCAAGGGCTTGCAATCCTACCATCGCACAAGCCAGTCTTAGGAAGGCAAACTTCCAACCAACCTTGAGTTTGACACTCCTGCTCTATACCCATGCTCCAGGAATTCTGGGAGTTGAAGTCCACACTGTATTTTTATAGAGTATAGGACGCACCATTTTCCCTTAAAAAAGGGGGTGAAAATCTGGGTGCGTCTTATACACTGAATAAAGCATTTTTGGTCTCCCAAAACCCCACCCCCTTTGCAAAAACGGCCATGCATAGCCTTTAGGAGGCTTCCAGAGTGCTCCTGGGGGCTGGAGAGGGTAGAAATAAGTAAAAAAAGGGCACATTTATTGCTCAATTTTGCCTCCCCAGTCCCCAGGAGCACTCTATAAGCCTCCTAAAGACTATGCATGCCCTTTTTTGGGGGGAAAAACCCAGGCCTGTTTTCACGAAAAACAAGCTGTTTTTTGCTCATTTTTGGTCCCAGCCCAGCCCCCAGGAGCACTCTACAAGCCTCTTAAAAGCTATTCATGCCCCTTGTTTTGGACAAAAAATGGACCGTTTTTTGCTCATTGGGGGGACACCCCCCCCCCAAGAGCACTCTACTAGCCTCCTAAAGGCTATTCATACCTTTTTTTAAAAGGGCCTTTTTGGAATGTCTGCAGAGTGCAAAAACTTTTTTTTTAAAAAAATGCCTCTTCAAAATCTTGGTGCATCTTATACTCCGGTGTGTCTTATACTCCGAAAAATACAGTTATCTTAAAGTTGCTACAGTTGAGATGCACTGCTACTAGAAGGATCTACCGTATTTTCCGGAGTATAAAACGCACCTTGGTTTTTGGGGAGGGAAATAATAATAAGAAAAATTCTGCCTCTGCCTACTAGCATCCATGGTATTCACATGACACATGGTAACAAGGTCAGCCAATGAATAGGTGTAGCAACTAAGTCAGCCAAGGAGGGCTATTTGGACTCTGAAACAGTCTTTGCTATGTGAGCAACAAGGAGACAGGAAGGAGCCTGGCTTAGCCCAGAACTGAAAGTGAAACTGCTTGTGTTTTGCTTGCATTTACTGCTGCCTTGGAACACCTGCTTTTGGTAATGTATTGTATATTATGACTTTGACTCCTGCTGAATTAGTTACGGTGCCTTCTGAATGTGATTGTTGCTGCAAACTCTGACCAGCCACGTCAGCTTTAGCACTTTTTTTAAAGTTGCAGCACTTATTACAGCCTGATTCAGCACAGCTGATTGGCGGGTGGATGGGACTGCCGGAATACCCCCCCAATCAGCTGTTCCATGCTGCAGGGATTGCCACAGACCATTGCTGCCTCCATGCTTCGCGTTTTTGGCCTCTGGTGGGGTGGGGCTACATCCGGTGTGTAAGATGCACCCAAATTTTCACCTTCTTTTGATATGTGTGTGTGTGTGTGTGTGTGTGTGTGTGTGTGTGTGGTGCGTCTTATACACTGAAAAATACGATACTTTATTTATTTATATATTGTACCCAAACATGAAGCCGACCTGCTGGAAGTGTAAAAAAGTACAAGGGACTTATTATCACATATGGTGGACATGCCCGGAAATGCAAAAATATTGGACAAAAATTTGGAAATGGGTGCAAAAAATTACAGGAGAACAGATAAAATACAAACCCGAAATCTTTCTACTGGGAATAATCAAAGGGAAATATACAAAGAAAATTAAGTACATATTAACACATCTGCTAACTACAGCTAGAATAGCATTTGCCCAATGCTGGAAGCAAAATAATACCCCCTCGGACAAATTAGTCATAAAAAAAACCTTTGGATTGTGCAGAGATGGACAAATTAACACTGAAATTAAAAGATAAAGAAGAGTCGGAAATTATGAAATTTGGAACAATTGGTACAAATGGCTGCAAAACAAGAATAAAATTAATTCAGCCAAAAAAACTATATATATATATATATATATATATATATATATATATATATATATATATATATATATATATATATATATATATATATATATAACTGTGTATAAAGGTGTGTAAATACAGAAGCGAAATCTTATATACATGTACAGGTATGATGACATAACAATATTGATATAATGACTATAAGGTGTTGTAGAAGGGAAAAAATAATTTTAAAAAAATCTGCTAAAAAAAAGAAAAAGAAAAATACGATACTTTAAATGGCTCTTAAAATAGCCTTAAATGGAAAGGCAATGCACAATGTACCTTCTGAACATAGATCTCAATGTACTTCTGTAAGTTGTTGCGGTACAAGTAAAGAACCAAGTCGTGAACAAAGTCAAATCTGTCACAGACGATGATCAAGGGAAGCTGGTCTGTGAGCTTGGCTTCCTACATCGGCAGAAAAAAGAAAGAGACAAAACATAAATCAGAGATTATTAAGGAGAGAAGTACACTAATACGTTTTCTTCTTCTTTTACTTGTGAACCCCACTGAATGGGGTGAGGAAAGCTGTAATTTGCCATATCAAGAGGGTAACATGAATTATGTAAGCGGGGACTGAATGTTGGGATGCAGGTGGTACCCAGAAATTGCGTCTTTATGGGCCAGACGGAATTTAAAAACTGGTCTTAAGGAGGAACAGGAGGCGTGGCTAAAGAATTTAATTCAGTCCTAGGGCAACCAGACTAATTTAACCCATGCTTGGACTCTCCAAGCAGCGCACAGGAGAAGAGGGGCTCAACCTATTCCCCAAAGCACCTGAAGGCAGAACAAGAAGCAACAGATGGAAATTAACCAAGGAGAGAAGCAACTTAGAACTAAGGAGAAATTTCCTGACAGTGAGAACAATTAATCAGTGGAACAGCTTGCCTCCAGAGGTTGTGAATGCTCCAACACTGGAAGGTTTTAAGATGATGTTGGATATCCATTTGTCTGAAATGGTGTAGGGTTTCCTGTCAGAGCATGGGGTTGGACTAGAAGACCTCCAAGGTCCCTTCCAACTCTGTTATTCTGTCCTGAATTCAAGCTGGAAAGAGGCCATCATTTGAAGCAGACTCGATTCAATTCCCAAGAAAACTCTTTTTAACCACCAAGCTTTTTGCGATAGTGACACACCAGAAGGAAATATATTTTAATTTGTGGAAAAACAAGACTTGCTCCTAATTTTAGGGTTACGGTTTGCGACGTATATTTACCATATTTTCCAGAGTATAAGACATACTTTCCACCCCTAAAAGAGGGTGAAAATTTGGGTGTGCCTTATACACCGAATGTATAGGTGGGAGTTCTAGTCCCACTTTAGGCATGAAAGCCAGTTGATTGACTTTGAGCCATTCACCAGGAGACGGTGAATTCTAGGTCCACCTTAGGCGTGAAAAGTAATTGGGTGACATTGGGCCAACCTCCAGGAGACTGGGAGTTGTAGTCCCACTTTAGAGATATAAGCTGGCAGGGTGACTTTGGGCCAATCTTCAGGTGACTGGGGATTCTTGCCCTGCCTTAGACATGAAAGCCAGCTGGGTGACTTTGGGCCAGTCCTTCTCTGTCGGCTCATCCCACCTCACAGGGTTGTTCTGGGGAAAATAGGATGAGGAAGGTGTGTTGGATATGTTCACTGTCAGAGTTATTTGTAAAAATAATAAGGGTAAGATACAAACAAACAGCCTAAAACAGTGTTTCTCAACTTCAGTGGTTTGGAGATGGGGGGACTTCAACTCCCAGAATTCTCCAGCCAGCATCCCAGGAATTCTGGGAGTTGGAGTCCACCCATCTTAAAACGGGATGAGGCTGAGAAACAGCAGTCTAAAAGCTGCTGCGCCCAGAAATTCTACCTTCAGGAAATTTTTCACTCGTTCTGGATTGTAACAGTTGCTTTCGCGGCAGATCCTTTCGACCTCTTTGATTTGGCCGGTCTTGCAGGCCGCCTGGATGTATTTAAAATGGACATCCGGGTCTTGGCTGAAGTTGACAATAGAACCCAAGAAATAGAAGAGTCCTAGACAGGCAGAGAAACAAGAGGTTAGAGGAGGTGTGGGGATGAATTAATTCAAAGAGTTAAAAGTCCTTTTTTTTTGGCACGAGTCAGAAAATTATTAGGAACTGTCAGAATATTCATGAACTGCAATAGGACATAGCAACAGGTCAGCCACTGGGGACTGGCTGGAATAGGACATGGTAACGAGGTCAGCCAATGTATAGGCATGGCAACTGGGTCGCCAATGGGAACTATTTGGTGAATGAGAGCCATGCCAGACAACTTGGAGCCTGGGTGTGGCTTACCTATGCAACTCTGAGTCTGTGCAAGAGAACTAATCTAGTCTGCTCTCTCAATTGAAACTGGAAACCTCTCTACCACGTTGGAAGAATCTGCTGTTGGTATTGTACATTTATTCATGTGTTATTATGTATATAAAGAAGTTAATGAATCCTGCTGAATCAGTCATCTGTCTGTGCTTTCTGGATTTGATTTTTGCAACAAACTCTTGACAGGAACCCTTTCATCAAATACTCTGCATCAAGTCCTTTCCGTTGTTGATGGCTTTACATTTGGGTTACAAAAACAAACCTCAATTTCATTTGAAATCATATTTTATCCAATTCCCAGTTTAAATTGCCTTTATCGGTAATAATTTGTTCCTGGAACTCTGCACTTTGATATGGCCCAAGGGCTAATCAATCAATCAATCAGATAACTAAATAAAAGAAAATAAAAAAAAAGAAAAATAAACCAAATACATCGAAAACATTTTTCAAAACTCAACACGGGCATTTCAGCAGTTTAGACAACAGCATTAAATACAAGACTTTGATTCTGATTCCATTAAGCCGAGGATAGGATAATTGCTCTCCACGTAATATGGAGTAAATTAATCCTATCAGGTTAATCATGGGATTCCACTCATCCTCTTTAATCTGTCCACCAGTTTTCAACTCAATGACTTTACACTCTGCCATGCCAGTGTCAAGTCCACGGACCGTGTGTGTGTGTGTGTTGTGTATGTGTGTGTGTGCGCGTGTGTGTGTGTTGGGGCCGCCCGTGTCCTAAACGTACCTTCGTAGCTTTTGAAGGACTCGAACAGTTCCACAAGAGACTGTGTGCCCAACTGTTCGTGATACTTGGAAGCCACCTGGACGCACAGCTGAAGATTTTGGCGGATGTTGGCAGACAACATTGCTCGCAGGCACTCAACGGAATCTTCAACAGACAGGGAGCCAAAGAAATTCACCAGCCACTGGGGAGGAGGGGGAGAGAGAGAGAAATCCCACCAAAGTTAAATATGTAAATAGATGCATATATAATCTATAGCTGGCAACCCGACCAAACTGCATTAGGAACAAGTAAGGATTAATAAAGGGACGCGATGGCTCATTGGCTATGACGCTGAGCTGGTTGATCGGAAAAGCCGGAAGTTCGAATCCCTAGTGCCACATAACGGAGTGAGCTCCTGTTAACTTCTTCCAGCTTCCGCCAACCTAGCAGTTGGAAAGCAGGTTTAAAAAAAATGCAAGTAGAACAATAAGGACCACAACAGAAGGTAACAGCGTTACGTGCGCCTTCGACGTTTAGTCATGCCAGTCATGGAGACGTCTTCAGACAGCGCTGGCTCTTTGGCTTTGAAACGATGAGCACCTCCCCCTAGAGTCAGGTACGATTAGCACATATGTGCGAAGGGAACCCTTACCTTTACCTTAATAATTAAAGAACTAAAATCTGACTGCAGCCAAGAAATTAGAAGACATCTGCTCCTGGGGAGGAAAGCTATAGCAAATCTAGACAGCATACTAAAAAGCAGAGACATCATCCTGCCAACAAAAGTGTGTATAGTCAAGGCTGTGGTTTTCCCAGTGGCAATGGATGGCTGTGGATCATAAGAAAGGCTGAGTGCCAAAGAATGGAGGCCTTTGAACTCTGGTGCTGGAGAAGACTCCTGCGAGTCCCTTGGACTGCAAGGCCATCCAACCGGTCAGTCCTAGAGGAGATCAACCCTGACTGCTCTTTAGAAGGCCAGATCCTGAAGAGGACACTCAAAGACTTTGGCCACCTGATGAGAAGGAAGGACTCCCTGGAGAAGAGCCTCATGCTGGGAACGATGGAGGGCAAAAGAAGAAGAAGGGGACGGCAGAGAAGGAGGTGGCTGGATGGAGTCACTGAAGCAGTCGGCGTGAGCTTAAATGGACTCCAGAGGATGGTAGAGGACAGGAAGGCCTGGAGGAACGTTGTCCATGGGGTCGCGATGGGTCAGACACAGCTTCGCAACTAACATCATCATTTGTTTTACCTCTGGATTCAGAAGGTGAGTATGCACGACAGCACGCTTGATATCGTAGAGATCCGTGTAGTGTTCCAAAGCTCTCTGCAGCAGGCCGGCCTTTTCACACAGCTGAGCAATGTGGGCTCGGTCGTAGTGGGTGAACATCTGGTTTCCCAAGATGGCATCGGCAACCTAAAAGAAAATTAACAAAAGCAGCACGTCTTACAACATCACATACGGATTCTATAAGGAACCTTTAAAAAATAATATATTCATAATATAAATTTACATTTAATATGCTTTAAGTTGAAAGGATGCAATAGCTAGGCTTAATGGATGTTTAATAATTATATCAATTTGTATACAAGTATATTAGACTGTATACAAGTATACAATTAGATTTGTATACAAGTATACAATTAGATTTGTATACAAGTATATTAGATTTCCCCATTATTAGATACTAAAAATGGGGAAAAAACATGGAATTGAAAATTACTAGACAATGTTACCAATGCTAAAATAATAGAATGATGTCACAATAAATTTAGTTAAATATAGTTAAATTTTGAGTGCAATGCACAACGTAATAACAGCTGTAGTCAAATAAATGATTAATAATGATAACAAAGCATTTATATATACTAGATTGATAATATGAAATCTTATACAAACTGTAAGTGAGGATTATGGAGGTGATGTTGAAAAGCCTTTTTATAAAAGATAAACAATTCTATATAGAATAGATTAGAAAGATGTAATATCATTGGATGATTTCAGGATAATGTAATAAAATGTTATAATATAAATTTACTTCAAATTTAATATGCCTTATGTTGAAAGGATGTAATAATAGCTGGGCTTAATGGATGTTTAATAAATATAACTATTTGTATACATGTATATTAGATTGATGATACTAATAATGGGTAAAAAAAATGGAATCGGAAACTATTAGAGAATGTTATCAATGCTAAAAGGTCCGTCCAAAGGGAAAATTTTCCGAAGGTAAAACACAAAAGAGAGAAAAAGAAAAAGAGAAAAAAAAAATCTCACGCCTAGGAGAGCCAGGTATTTAGCTCCTTCTGGACCAGAGACTGAGTTTAATCTGGAGAGTCAGAGGAGGGGTAGAGGTGTGGCCTCAAGATTTACCTCAGTCTCCAGGCAGATGGGCCATGACAATACCCAGCTGTGACTCCTCCCATGCCCCACTTCGGAGACTGAGGAGGCTTTTATGTTATATGTGTTGTGTGTTTGTGTTTGGCTGAAAATAAAAATTTTATTTAAAAAAAAAACAGAGAGAGAGAAATTGACCGGCCGGTGTCTAGGACAATTCTTCACGCCTATCTCGCCGCGATCAACTTGCCGCGGAAGAATTCCATGGGTGATAACTCAACTGTCAATCCTGAAGCTGGCCTGGCTGAAACCATCTTGGTGCTTCAGTGCTGCACTGGAGCAGAGGGATAGGGAGAGGGGATTAGAGATAGCTGAGGCTGTGTACTCAAAACAATGTACTTTCTCTTGGGAACCAGTGGGTCTATTACTTGGAACTCTGACATCAATGCAATCAGCATTATCCGCCACTGTTTCTCCAAACAATTTTTGTCAATGGAAATAAGGTTGAAGAAATCGTGGTGGACAACATTTTTTCGCGTTGTCATCCAGCGTGGAATTGTCCCCACGTGTCGAGTTTGTGCCCGTTCGGACCGGCCGTGAGAAGTTGACGTTGTATCTAGAAGAGGGACAACTGTTCTTCTCAAGAGGAAACCGTGGCGGGAAGGGGAAGTAGTTACCTGGGGAGCATGAATGAGATTCATCTCGAGCAGACGGGTCTGAAGGTGGCCTTCAGCGGGACGATTGTTCTTCAAGGCATCCAGCAAGAAGGAAGTACACTGCTGAATTAAACTGTTCTCCATGAACACGTCGACAATCTGCAGCAGAAGAACATATCAAGGGCACTGAAGACTTATATACCGCTTCATAATGCTTTTACAACCTTCTCTAAGGGGTTTAGAGTCAGCATATTGCATATCTGGGCTTTCGTTTTACTGACCTCATAAGACTGCTGGCAGTCAGAATTATCCTGCAATACTGCATTCTAACCATTGGGAAGGAAGGGAGAGAAGGAGGGAGAGAGGGAGGAAAGGAGGGAGGAAAGTGATAGAAGGAAGATAGATGAGAAAGGAAAGAAGGAAAATATATGATAGAGGAAGGAAGATCATGGAAGGAATGAAAGAAGGAAGATGATGAAGGAAGGAAGGAAGGAAGGAAGGGCAATAGCACTTAGATTTATATACCACTTCACAGTGCTTTACACCCTTCTTTAAGTGGTTCACAGAGTCATTCTCTGTTGGGCTTTTATCCTTGTAAGCTGTCTAGAGTCACAGAGTAATTTTGCATAAAAGATGGATGGATGGATGGATGGATGGACATTATGTGCTGCTTCACAGTGCTTTAGAGCCCTCTCTAAGCGGTTTACAGAGTCAGCCTCTTGACCCCCAACAATCTGGGTCATTTTACCCACCTCGGAAGGATGGAAGGCTGAGTCAACCTTGAGCCGCTCAGGATCGAACTGCTGGCAGTCGGCAGAATTAGCCTACAATACTGCATTCTAAGCACATAGCACCTATCTTTCAGTTATGGCAACCATCACACCACCAAAGGTTACAATTACATTACTTTCGTCTTCTGCATCCTGGAAATGACCCTGCTTCCATTGTCAGAAAGATGTATGATTAAAAACAGTTCTCTCTCCCTTCAGAGTTGAACCACTGAGATGAGATTTTCCTATGAAAGTGCCGGCATCTTTATTACTTCACTGCACTTTCCACTAAGATCTATCCCTTCTTAACGACAATTATAGAAGACCCTAGGTTTGCTTGCTTCAGATACAAGATACACAAACGTTACAGTTCAACACGTCTCTGATGACACCATGTTAGATTTCAAGTTATCCACTAGAACAGGGATCTCCAAACTGGGCAACTTGTGGCCCGCCAGCAAATCTGGCAACAGATTTGGACAACGAGGAGGTTGGGGAGGAACCTGGGCCAGTCTTGGAGTCTGGGGAAGGCTGATGAGGGCTCTGTGTCGGAGGCAGAGAGGAGGCCAGGGCCATATGCCAGTTATCAGCTGCCTTCAGAGTCAGACATCAGTGAGGCAGACGAACAGCTGGAGCCTCTTCCCAGTGTGCACATGTGCAGAGTTGCCAGACGAAGGGAACAGCTAAAGAACAGGGGTCGACTTGGGAGTAAGGCCACAGGTGAACAGTGGATGGCCCCTCCCAGAGGAAATAAAAGAGGAGCGAAAAGGAAGTGGAGTTTGCAGGAGACAATTAGTTCGCTTCATTGGTTCGTGACTCTCTGAGACTCCTTGCCAAGTTCTGCAGATCTCGGCCTGGCAGCTCTCCAAGCCAGATAAGGTCTGTGACTATAAATCCTCCTTTGAAAAACTTTGCGGGAGACAATAAATTCAATTCATTAGAGTGAAGATCTGTTCCTGACTTCTTGCCAAGGAATTGCTGCTACAGCGTGAAGTTTGGAAAATATCAGCCTGGCAGCTCTCCAAGTCTGATAAAGGTCTGTAGTTGTGAAATCTCATGAAAGACTGTTGGCCGGGACTTTGCTGGAGAGGAATTCCCTTTAACCTAAATAAAAGGGGTTTTATTGGGACGAGGAGTTGGCTTCGGGGCTTTTGGGAAGCCTAGGTCAGAACACAACTTTAAGACTGGTGGACTTCAACTCCCAGGATTCCCCCGTTTTCTAGAACCACCGGAGCCTTTAGAGGGCCCTTTACCTGGTTGATGTTGGCCAAAGGCTCTTCATCCTGAATCAGCATTTGAGCAAACTGAAGACCTTGATCTGGGTTGACTCTCATTACGCTTCTCAATAAGAAAATCCAGTCAGGGGTATAGCCCACCTTTAAAAGAAGAGATCAAGTTACTAAGCAGTGATAAATCACTAGCATTGAGGATGGCTACCTAGTTGGGTCTTTAATTGACTTGCCTTGCTTAGCGACAGAATTTTTTGCTCCATTGTGATCGTAAGTCGAGGATTCCCTATACGGCAAAATAAGTATTGAGTAGTCCTGTTCTAGCTCGTAAGCCAAGGGTGTCAAATTCAAGGCCCGGAGGCCAGATCTGGCCTGCGGGGTGGTTAGGTCTAGCCTGTGGGGCCGCCCAAAAAACAGCATGTCAGGCCTACTACACTTTCTATTATTCTACTATGCCTTTTTCTATTGTGGGAAAATGGGAGGGGGGAATTGTACGGAGTTAGATGCTATGTAGCCATAACAACATTCTTTCTAAAAAGCCAAGGTCATCCTTTGTGTCTGCACTTCTGCACCTGACCAGAACTGGAGGGGTGGAACTGCCAGGATGGCAGAGGAATATTGGACCATGTGATGGGCTGGTGGGGGTGGGGGGGCAAGATCTTGGAACTTTCAACTGGGTGGGGAAAACCGGGAAGCTTTTCCAGCTGTGCCAACATGGCTCTCTTCATAAATTGGAACTTTGAGCAATACCTTCCCTTGGACTCTGATTTATTTTGGATGCTATTTGGAATCCTGACACAGCAAAGGGCCAGCCTGCGGTGCCTCTGCCAGTGAAAATCAGACTCTGTTTTCGGCTGCGAGGGCCTCCTGCTGCCCTCTGCCAGTGAAAACAGAGCTCGGGAACCCATTTTCGCTGGCAGAGGGCTCAGCCCACCACAGATGCCCCTGACACAAGCAATGGCAAACTGGCCATGCCCCCTGCCCCCCCTCCAAGGTCAAACCTAACCCTGATGCGGCCTTCAATGAAATCGAGTGTGAGGCCTGGATGACATCTTTTACATTAGCCCTTTCCAGCCTGCCACGTTTTCTACTGTGGGAAACTGGGAAGGGGGGATTATATGGAATACGTGTGAGATATAGTCAAAATAACATTCCTTTCTCAGAGTGTCAAGGACATCTTGCCCTGCACCTGGATTGGTGTGATTGGGAGGCATCTCCAGCTTTGGATGGAGCCTGATTGGGCCATGGGATGGACATGTGGGTGCTGGGCAGGGACTTGGGACTTTCATTTGGGTGGGGAAAACCTGGAAGCTTTCAGATTCGGGTTTTCCCAGATGTGCCAATAGGACATCTCTAATAAAATGGAACTTTGAAGAAACTCAAGCCTCGGAGTCTTCTTTCGTTGGGGGTGTCACTTGGAAACCTTGACATCGAGTTTGACACCCCTGCTGTAAGCCAAACAGAAATTCAGCCAGTTGAGACAATCCCAACTCACACTTCTAACATACTTGGAATGTTCCAAGACTTTGCGTTACCTTAGCAGAGGTTTGTTGTTTTTTTTTAAAAAAAAATGTGTTAAGTTAGAAGGTGAGCATTGCCCAAGCAGGCATTTTTCAGAAGAGATAAGATTACCTTTTTGGCATAAAGAACAATTTTCTGGAATTGACTCGTTTCTGCAAAACACTGGATGACTTTATTGGGGACGTTTGCCCGGAGATAAACACTCAAGGCGAGGGTTGGGTCAGCCGCCTTCACCAAGTCTCCCAGCTCTTCGGAGCACTCCAGCTGAAACAAAAAAAGTTCGGTTTCGGAAATCAACGCCAACCCAAGGGTTTAAAAAACTCCCGGCTGCTTGACAGACGGGGGCAACTGGATCAGCAGTTTACTGACATCGTGCCGGCCTCCGAAAATACTTTCACGCCCCAGCCACGTCCAAATACCACAACTGTTACTGTTTGGCACGAGAGGGCGACTTGAATTTCAGGGGCCGACTATGCTGCCCAAGGAAAAGATGATTGCTACTGTGAGCTGGACAACTGTGCCAACTTCATCTAAAGCAGGACACGTGCGCACGCACGCACGCGCGCGCGCGCACACACACACACACACACACACAGTGTGGTGGGATGTAGGTAGGAGGATGGAGGGGGTTTCCTCCCCCCCAGAAGGCAAAGAGCTTAGAATGTCTGGTGGGCAGGAAGAGGGCAAAGGTTGGACCCTCCCTAGCAATTCATGAAATTTATCTATTGTTATGGCAGATAATTGCTTTAGTCTGGCAAGATTCTGTCTCTAAGTTCAGAACAATATAGGAACTACTCAGAAGTAATTCCATGTGATCCTTCTCAGTGCTCCGAGTCTGACGTATCCAAAGCCTTGGGTGAAGCCACTCTGCTTTCAAGCTGAATTTTACCTGTACGAACTTACGGCTAACTTTATTGTCACTTTAAACGTACCCTAATCGGCACACATTAATATGAAATTTCATTGCATACAGGTCTCAAAAGGATCACTGCCTCCAATATACACTACATCAGGGATCGGCAAACCACGGCTCTGGAGCCGCATGTGGCTCTTTCATCCCTCTGCTGCGGCTCCCTGTTGCCGGTTGGCTCCACAATTGATAGGGCTTTCGGTTAGGACCGGCAGAGGAAAAAGGACACCGCACTAGGAGGAGACTCTTGGGGGGGGGAGGGGAAACCGGACTTCCAGTCGCAAATGGAGAGTGAGACCTGAAGAGAGAGAAGAATGAATCTCACCTATGCGCAGACAGGAGACAAATTGGCAAGATTTGTTTCTCTCGCCATGTACATGTGTACATTCAAACTAAACTGTCTTGTTTCTTCATGTGATATAATATATGTGGGTATATGCATAATTTTCTATGTATGTATGTATGTATAGTATCTGTCTGTCTGTTGTCTATCCATCCATCTCATCTATCTCTATCTTCATTCATCCACCCATCTCATCACTCTCTCTCTCTCTCGATCTATCTATCCATCTCATCTATCTACCTACCTATCTCCCCCCCTCTTTATGTGTCCGTCCATCTATCAGTCCATCCATCTCTCTCTTGATCTATCCATCCATCCACTCATCTCATCACTCTCTCAATCCATCCATCCATCTCATCTATCTACCTACCTATCTCCCCCATCTGTCCGTCCATCCATCCATCTCTCTCTTGATCTATCCATCCATCCACCCATCTCATCACTCTCTCTCTCTCGATCCATCCATCTCATCTATCTACCTACCAATCTATCTCCCCCCTCTCTCTATGTCCGTCCATCCATCCATCCATCTCTATCCATCCATCCATCCATCCATCCATCCATCCATCCATCCATCCATCGCCTTTATCCTTCTATCTATCTATCTATCTATCTATCTATCTATCTATCTATCTATCTATCTATCTATCTATCTATCTCCCCCCTCCTCTCTCTTTCTGTCTGTCTGTCAGTCTATCTATGTTGTCATGTTTATGTAGTGCATATTAGAAGTGGAGACCCTTTGAAAGCTGTATGCCAACGAAATTTCATTTCAATGTATGCCGATTCGTGTGCATCCCAAGTGACAATAAAGTTATTCTGAGTCTCAGGGGGACCTCACCACAGGTCATGGTTAGGCCTCAACGAGGCATTCTCGCTTGTGGCTTTACGGTATAGCAGGACCGCCCTAACGAATGGCGATGGGAGGCTCACCTTGTCTTCTTTCAGCCATTTCTCAAGCAGCTGCTTGCGGCCCTGCTGAAGGACGGGACGGCAGAGTTCCAGAGATTCAAATCTGTTGAGCTGCCCTTGGTCCAGGAGGATACCGAAGTACTGTAGTAAGGGCGAAGCTTGCCCGGGTTGAGCCGGGACACTCTGGAACTTCCGGATGGTATCGCTGGTACGCAGGATGCCCTGGATGTCAGAACCGGATGGTTAAATGCTTTCATGGAGAGACTGGACTGCCATCTGTCAGAAGAGGTGTAGGGTCTCCTGCTTGGACTAAATGACCTACAAGCTCCTTTCCAATTCTTTTTTTAAAAAATATATTTTTTATTGTTTTTGCATTTAAAATAGTGCAGCCCAGGGAAGCCGTTATGATACGACCACAGTATATACCGTATTTTTTGGAGCATAAGATGCACTGGAGTATAAGATGCACCAAGATTTTGAAGAGGCAAATTTTAAAAAAAAAAGTTTTTGCACTCTGCAGACCTCCCAAAAACGGCCAGTTTTTTGTGAAGCCACTTTTTTCCCCCAAAAAAAGGGCATGAATAGCCTTTAGGAGGCTTGTAGAGTGCTCCTGGAGGATGGGAGGGACCAAAAGCGTGCAAAACATGGCCCGTTTTTCACAAAAATGGGCCTGCTTTTTGTCAAAAAAAGGGCATGTATAGCCTTTAGGAGGCTTATAGAATGCTCCTGGGAGCTGGGGCAAAATTGAGGCCAGTTTTTCACTTATTTCTGCCCTCCCCAGCCCCCAGGAACCCTCTGGAAGCCTCCTAGAGGCTATGCATGGCCATTTTGGCAAAGGCAGCGGGGTTTTGGGAGGCCAAAAATGCTGTATTCAGTGCACAAGATGCACCCAGATTCTCAGCCTCTTTTTTGAGGGTGTGTCTTATACTCCAAAAAATACGGCACACATAATCTCATCCATTAATTGTCAGTCTACTTAGTATATTATCTATCCTTCTGTCCAATCACATTATTTAAAGTTTGTTCCAGTCTTGTCACCTTGTCTGATACCAATAATAAAATCTGTTCCAAACTGCATAATATTCCGACTCCCCTTTATTTTTTAATTCTAGGGTGAGCCTATCTGCTTCCTCCCAGGCCAAAATTTTTCTAATTGTGTCTAACTCTAACGGGATACTTTCTTTTTCCCAATGCTGCACACAGATTATTTGCGCCACTGTCAATACGTTGTTAACTAAAGCCCGGGCTTCTTATAAGCTCCTTTCAAACTCTCTTAATCTGAATCTATCCAACATGATCAAAGATCTGGAGACTAAAACATACGAAGAATGGTTGCAGAAACTGGGCCTGGCTAGTCTAGTGAAGAGAAGGACCATGGGAGACATGACAGCAGTCTTCCAATATTTGAGGGGCTGCCACAGAGAGGAGGGGGTCAAGTTATTTTCCAAAGCACCCAAAGGCCAGACAAGGAACAATGGATGGAAACTGAACAAGGAGATTCAACCTAGAAATAAGGAGAAATTTTCTGACAGTGAGAACAATCAACCCACGGAACAGAAGTTGCCTTCAGAAGTTATGGGAACTTCTTCACTGGAGGCTTTCAAGAAGAGTTTGGACTGCCATCGGTCAGAAATGGTGTAGGCATTGGGCAGAGGGTTAGACTAGATGACCTCCAAGGTCCCTTCCAACTCTGTTAATCTGAATCTATCTAAGATGGTCAAAGGCCTGGAGGCTAAAACATACAATGAACGGTTGCAGGAACTGGGCATGGCTAGACTAGTGAAGAGAAGAACCAGGGGAGACAGGATAGCAGTCTTCCAATATTTGAGGGGCTGCCATAGAGAGGAGGGGGGTCAAGGTATTCTCCAAAGCACCCGAAGGCCAGACAAGGAATAATAGATGGAAACTGACCAAGGAGAGATTCAACCTGGAAATAAAGAGGAACTTTCTGACAGTGAGAACAATCAACCCATGGAATAGAAGTTGCTTTCGGAAGTTGTGGGAACTCCCAGGAATTGAACGGGAATTTAGTAGATAAATATTCTGAAGGCATAGATATCTTCAAAAATGGTTTACCTTAGGTGCAGACGCGGCCACTTTAGCCGCCTCCGCGTAGCTTCCCTGGGCAAAAAGGGTATTGAATTTTCTGGCAAAAAGCTCTTCCGCCCCGGCTAAGTTGCTCCGGATGGCCATCCGCAGACCCAGATCCGGATTCTGAAGGACGTTGGTGGCGTAGTTTACAATATTGTCTTCTTCCACGCAAACCGAGAGGACCTATTGAGAGAGAGAGAGAGAGAGAGCATGTGATGAAACGTGACAGCTACGGCCAACAGATATATTCCTGATAGATGATAGATAGATAGATAGATAGATAGATAGATAGATAGATAGATAGATAGATAGATAGATAGATAGATAGATAGATAGATAGATGATAGATAGATAGATACTGTAGACAGATAGAAAATGGATGGATGGATGGATAGATCCATCAGCTCTCTCCCTCTGTCCTGCCCCCTCCCTGCTACCTACCTTATCTCTCTCTTCTTTTTCTTCTCATCATCTATCATCCATCCATCCATCCATCTATCTATCTATCTATCTATCTATCTATCTATCTATCTATCTATCTCCATCCATCCATCCATCCATCCATCAATATGTATCTCTTTTTCTCCATTCATTCCCTATTTCCTCTATCTATCTATCTATCTATCTATCTATCTATCTATCTATCTATCTATCTATCTATCTATCTATCAATCTATCTATCTATCTATCTATCTATCTATCTATCTTTAATTTTATTAGGGAGTTTAAACTTCGAACACAATTCATTAAACATCATTTCTAAGAAATGACATGGTGTAGCAGTTCATCATGATAATAAATGATTATATGCATCAGTCGCCTGACTCCCAAGAGAATCCGGGCGATTTACAGATTGTTAAAATGTTTAACAACTAGCAAACTGCAGGGAAAGAACAAAATCTGGTTGCATCATAAGAGCCACGGTGGTGCAGTGGTTAGAGTGCAGTACTGCAGGCTACTTCTGTTGACTGCCAGCTGCCTTCACTTTGGCAGTTCGATTCTCACCAGGCTCAAGGTTGACTCAGCCTTCCATCCTTCCGAGGTGGGTAAAATGAGGAGCCCGATTGTTGGGGGTCAAGAGGTTGACTCTGTAAACCGCTTAGAGAGGGCCCTAAAGCACCGTGAAGCAGCACATAATGTCCTTCCTTCCTTCCATCCTTCCATCCATCCATCCATCTTTTATGAAAATTTACTCTGTGACTCTAGGCAGCTTACAAGGATAAAAGCCCAACAGAGGCTGACTCTATGAACCACTTAGAGAAGGGTATAAAGCACTGTGAAGCGGTATATAAATCTAAGTGCTATTGCCCTTCCTTCCTTCCCTCCCTCCTTCCCTTTATCATCTTCCTTCTTTCCTTCCTTCCATGATCTTCCTTCCTTTATCACATATTTTCCTTCTTTCCTTTCTCATCTATCTTCCTTTTATCAGGCAATGACATGCTACCACTCCCTATTGACAACAATCAAATGAGCCATTTCATGGGCTCCATACAACTCTGGAGTCTGCGGGCCCGTTGGTAAAACCAGGCCTTCGGTGACTTGCAAAAGAGTCTCCAAGTGGGGACCAACCTATACCTCTGCAGGGATGATGTTCTGCAGGGAGGGAGCCACCACGGAAAAGGCCCCGCTTCTGGATCCCGCTACACGGACTTCCATGCATTTCTAAACTTCCAGCAACCGTCTTACCTGCCCCTTCTTATTCACTCCAATAATTCCAGAGGTGGGTTCGTGCGGCGATGTTACAAATATCGTTTCGGCGCTGATTCGGTTCATGTAGATGCAGACCCCGGATTCCAGATCGTACATGTGTATGTAGCCGTATTTTGTGATCAAGTAGATCACGCCGTGCTTTGTTCCAATCTGTGAAAACGGATTAATCGATATTAATCAGAACGGAGCAGGAAAGGGACCTTCGAGGTCTTCTAGTCCAGTCCTGTTGTGGCCCGCCAGTGGAGCTGGTGGCAGACTCAAGACAAGGAGGAGGTTGGGAAGGAACGTGGGCCAGTCCTGGAGTCTGGGGAAGGCTCTGATGAGGGCTCTGTGTCAGAGGCAGAGAGGGGGTCAGAGCTGTATGCCAGTTATCAGCTGCCATCGGAGTCAGAGATCAGAGGGGCAGAAGAACAGCTGGAGCCTGTTCCCGGTGTGCATATGCACAGAGCTGCCAGGAGAAGGGAACATTTAAGGAACAAGGGCCGACTCGGGAGTAAAGGCACGGGTAGAGGGTGAATGGCCCCTCCCAGAGGAAATAAAAGAGGAACAAAAGGGGAGTGGAGTTTGCAGGAGACAATGAGTTCAATTCATTAGGGTGAAGATCTGTTCCTGACTCCAGAATTGCTGCTACAGCATGGTGTTTAGAAGATATCGGCCTGGCAGCTCTCCAAGCCTGACCAAGGTGAAATCTCATGAAAGACTGTTGGCCGGGACTTTGCTGGAGAGGAATTCCCTTTCAACTAAATAAAAGGGGTTTTATCGAGACAAGGAGTCAGCTTCACGATCTTGGGAAACCTTGATCAGAACAGCAGCCAGAGGTACTTATTGGAAATCAGACCTCAAAGATCAGATCCACATGGGAAGGCCCAATTAAACTTATCTATCTATCTATCTATCTATCTATCTATCTATCTATCTATCTATCTATCTATCTATCTATCTATCATCTCTATCTTCTATCTATCTATATCATCTATCTATCATCTATCTATCTATCTATCATCTATCTATATATCATCTATCTATCTATCTATCTATCTATCGTCTATATATATCTATCTTCTATCTATCTTGTATCTATCTATCATCTATCTATATATCATATATCTAGCTATCTTTCTATCTATATCTATCTATCATCTATCTATCAATCATATATCTATCTATCTATCATCTATCTATCTATCATCTATCATTATCTATCTATCTCTGTATCTATCTATCATCTATCTATCTATCTATCTATCTATCTATCTATCTATCTATCTATCTATCTATCTATCTATCTATCTATCTATCTATCTATCTCTCAAGACAATCTCAGACAAGTGACTTCCACTCTCTTCTTACTGTTAAGTCAAGTCAAGGAATAACTCTCTACCTGCCCAGGGAGGTATAAAGCAGAGGTGAGTTCCCACCTATTCTGTCCAGTTCGGCAGAATAGGTAGTAACTCCAGTGGACACGTGACCGTACCGGTTTTATCCTCGGTGGTGCTAATCTTGATTTTCTGTTCTGCGCATGTGCAGAACATCTTCATTGGAAAAACATGATTTTAATGTGGTGTGTATGCACAGATCGTTTTAATGAAAATGCGCGCGTGCCTGGCTGGCGCACACGCAAACGAAGCAAGTGCATACGCACACAATTTTTCAGCTGCCAAACTGGTAGTAATGGTGGCTGGAACCCACCCCTGGTATAAAGGGCTGGAGACAGTGGTGGGTTCCGGATCCCGGGGCAACTGGTACAGTGCAACGGGGCCCGGCGTCTCCCACATGCACACGCGCAGTGTACGCATGCATCCTTATCTCCGTGACGCCTCCGCGACGCTCCATCTGCTTGGTAGAGGCACCATACACTCCGTGCGTGTGAGCGGAAATGCCAAAGAGCTCAAATACAGGTAAGGAGCTTGGGCGGGCGTGTGGGCCCTCCGGAGCACCGTACCAGAACGGTACCCAGGGTTCCCGGCAGGCACCGGTACGCCCGAGCTCCTTACCTGTTTTTAAGCTCTTCGGGGCGTACCGCCTGCAACCCACCACTGGCTGGAGAGGGCGCAAACCTGCTTCCCCCTGTTCATTTACCTGCATTGCAACTGGGAAATCCGTCTGGGCTTCCGGAGGGAAAAAGACATCCACCGCTTTTTTGACGAAGGGCTGGTTCCCCGCCGCAGGCTGACCCACTTCGATGATATGAAGCTGAAAAGGAACCGTGAAAGGACAATCCGCCATTTGGCTCAAAGCAGGAAAGCCGAGGGAAAACTTGCGGGGGGGGGGGAGAAGGGGGGCCTTGCTAAATTTATGTAAGGCCTGGCTTCTCTTTCATTACCTTGCCTCCTGCGGGGCCGCGGACAGCGAAGCAGAAGAGGGTGGACGGTTTGGCGTTTCCTTCGACTTTGAACTCGGCAAAGGCTGCCGCGTGGCCCTCGATGGGCTGGGAGACTTTGCGATCCACGGAGTACAGCTGCATGGCGCCCACCACCCGGTTTTGCTAGAACAAAGCCAGACGCGTCATGGGACAAAGGTTATTTGCATTTTTTACATAGTGCTAAATCAGGGGTTCCTCAAACTACGGCCCCTGGGACAGTTACATGCAATGAACGCTTGTGTTGCTGGAGAGAGTCTTCCCCTTCGGGGTCTTTTTGTGTGGGGCGGAGGGGGGCAGAAATTCCGACTTGGGGTCTGCTTCGGCCTCCTGGTGGGGGGCTTTGGGCGAAGGCTGGAGGGAAACACCGCTGGTGGCAAAGAGCGGGAGGGCCTCGTTCCAGTGGGACTGCATCATGGCCTGGAACTGGCTGACCATCTCAGCCCACTGAGCCTCCAGGCGCCGGCACTTGGCCTTGCACTCCCGCAGGCCTTCCCTCTGCTTGGAAAGCCTATGCTCGTAGTCCTCAGTGAGGTGCTTCTGCTGAGCCTCCTTCTCAGCCAGATCCAATTTGAACTGAGCTGTTTTGCCAACTCTTTCTCATGGTGGCTGCTTAGCTCCAACCACTGCTTCCTATTGGGGCCCTAAGGAGCCCAGGCGGGCAGACAAGGAGTGGCTGGGAGGGGAGGGGCGAGTAAAGGTTGGTGAGGCGCCCCTTGGCGTGAGTGATATCGAGTTGGCCACGCCCACTCAGTCACATGACCACCTAGCCACGGCCACCCAGCCGGTCATTAGGCAGATCGTATTCATAGTCCGCGGGAAGGTTGTTTTTTGGAGGGGAAAGGAGGGAGGAGTATCGTGTATGTTCACCCCTCCCTGAATTAATTATAAAATAATAAAGGTGGAATAAACATCTAAGAAATAAAACAGAATTCCAGAGGTTTTGCCCTACCTGGGCAGAGATGCCAATTAAGAGTAACCATTTCTGATTCTCATCCGTCCGGTAGTTGATGATTTGGCAGCCGGCAAGGCTGGCGTGTCGGTCGAACATTTTTTGGGGTGAAGAATCTCCTTCCATGCTCCAGTGATAGACGGCCGTCTCCGTCACTAAAGCCACGGTGTTCACCGAGATCCACTTCCAGAAAATGACCTCTTCAGCCATGGTGTGTGCTTTCACTTTACTTTTCATCTCAATGTTAAAGATCTGGAGGGTTTTCCCCGCTGGTTGGCAAGACAGAAAAGACAACAACAAAAAGAAGAATCACAGATCTCCCAAATATCCCACCCGGATTTAATTCTCCGGCATAGGAGTGGTGTGGTGGCCTAGGGGTGGAGCTCCCGCCTCACAATCAGGAGGTCTGTGAGTTCAATCCTAGGCAGAGGCAGATTTTTCTCTCTCTCTAGGCACACTGAGAATGTATCTGCCGAACAAAACTCCACCCTGGTGACAGGAAGGGAATCCGGCCAGTAAATACTCAGCTCCATTCAGTTGCCCATACTCCACCCTGCAAGGAATTATGGGGGCATTAAAAGAAGATGATTAGTTTCTATGGCTGAGTGATGCGGGACCTAGAGGTAAAGCTCTCACCCCACATTCGGGAGGCTGAGTTCGATCCTTGGTAGAGGCAGTTATTTCTCTCTCTCTGCCGAACAAAACTCTGCATTGGCAACAGGAAGGGCATCCGACCAGTATACACTCAGCTCCATTCAGTTTGCCGGACTCCACCCAACAAGGAATTATGGGGTTGTTAAAAGATGATGATGATGATGATGATGATTTAATTCTCCTGCACCTCGGCCCTCTTTGTCCCATCTAAAGAGGGTTAAGATTGCTCAACAGTCTTGGCCACAGAGGCAGAAAAAACGAAATATTGAGAAAAAGGAAGTCAACTCACTTCAGACAGCAGCTTGAAACAAGGATGAATGCTCTCGCCGCACAGTGTTAAACGGATCAGTTCATCTTACTACTCAATGTGCAGAGCTCACACGATTCAAAACATGAATTGGGATGATCAACCCTTCCTAATGGGAAAGTACTTCAACCCCAAGATCATCTCCGTCGGTGGGCTTAAGATTTGTATATGGAGCTGTCTGCTTCTATGGATGTGAAGGTTGGACCATAAGGAAGGCTGAGCACCAAAGAATGGAGGCCTTTGAACTCTGGTGCTGGAGAAGACTCCTGCAAGCCCCTTGGATTGCAAGGCTATCCAACCGGTCAGTCCTAGAGGAGATCAACCCTGACTGCTCTTTAGAAGGCCAGATCCTGAAGAGGGAACTCAAGTACTTTGGCCACCTAATGAGAAGGAAGGACTCCCTGGAGCCTCATGCTGGGAACGATTGAGGGCAAAAGAGGAATGGGACGGCAGAGAAGGAGGTGGCTGGATGGAGTCACCGAAGCAGTTGGCGTGAGCTTCAATGGACTCCAGAGGATGGTAGAGGACAGGAAGGCCTGGAGGAACATTGTCCATGGGGCTGCGATGGGTTGGACACAACTTTGCAACTAACAACAAGTAGATATATTTCAGGGCTCAAAGAGAGAAAGTCAAGGACAGGCGGTTAAGAGGAATATATAAACAATTATTTCCAATATCCGATCCAATATTTGAGGAGGTTGTCACAGAGGGAAGGGTGGGCGTGAGGAGGGGAGAACTATTCTCCAGTTAGGCAGGACAAGAAGTAACAGGTGAAAAATAATCAATTTAGCATTAAGGAGAATATTTTCTGATGGTGAGAACAATCAATCAGTGGAGAGTCTTGCCTCCAAGAAGTTGTGGGCGCTCCATCAATGGAGGCTTTTAAGAAGAGATTGGACAACCATTTGTCTGAAATGGTATAGGGCTTCCCGCCTGAGCAGGGGGGGGTGGACTAGAGGACCTCCAAGGTCCCTTCCAACTCTGTTATTATTCTGTAATTCTGTAACCTGGTGAAGGGACCTACTTCCAAACTTTTGAAAGAAAGAGCTTTAGGGAAAGATAATAGACCTCTTTAACTACCAACTCTGCCCTTTTCACAAAGCCTTCTGGGGAATGAACACTAGGGGGGGGGGGAATATTTTTTGTAATGTATCAGTGGCTTAAAACAGATTTCTTCCAACAATTTTAAAACGCCTTCTTTTCACCTCGATTTTCTTCTTCCATTTCTCTCTAGCTGTAAACTCCCCCCAAATGGAACGCATTTATTAAGCAACATCCATAAATGGTCTGAAAAGTGTTTAATTAGTTAATTAATTAATTAGGCCAGTGTTTTTCAACCACTGTGCCGCGGCACACTAGTGTGCCGTGACATAGTGTAAAGTGTGCCGTGGGAGAATTACTTTATATATAGTCAATATAGGCACAGAGTTAAATTTTTTTAACATTTTCTAATGGTGGTGTGCCTCGTGATTTTTTTCATGAAAAAAATGTGCCTTTGCACAAAAAAGGTTGAAAAACACTAAGTTAGGCAACCCAGTGGCTGCAAGGCAGAAAGAGCTGTAGCAGGCCAACTGGCTGAGTAGCTGGAAGGTTACTAGCAGTTGTTTTCATCCTTCGGCTTCGTCTCCGTCCATCTCCCCCCCCCCTCCCCACACACACACATTTAGCTTGATGCCTCTGTGGTCTTTTCACGCAGACCCTCTTTGGTCTGCATGCTGCAAGAATGGAAGTTCGTGAATGATGCTTGCTTCAGTTCTGTGGCCTGACCGCTTCTAAGCGAAACCGCTTTGCGGTATAAAAGTGTCCGCTTCCGTAAGAAAAAGAGATCTCAATGAAATAATCTCCATGCTATGAGCTCCCTGCTTTCTCTCTGTTAAGACTGCAAAGCAGTGGGAAAGACTGGGACAGCAAGAGAAAGAAACAGGCAAGAGCAGGAATCGGGGGAGACAGATTGCAGATTGCTTTAACGCCTCGAGAAAAAGAAAAAACAAAGGCCTCGTGAAAAGCAATTCCCCAAGGCCTTAACCCATAAATGAAGCGGTTATGACTGAATTTCAAATCCCCATCCATTTCTGCATTGGGTTATTTACAAGATAAAGCAGGCAAATCAGATCAGAATGGAAA
The DNA here is from genome assembly GCF_009769535.1 of Thamnophis elegans. Classification (NCBI taxonomy): domain Eukaryota; kingdom Metazoa; phylum Chordata; class Lepidosauria; order Squamata; family Natricidae; genus Thamnophis; species Thamnophis elegans. Next base: position 8,482,862 of record NC_045553.1, read on the forward strand.
AACGGCCAGTTGTAAAAGCTAACGGGGCTTTCTTAAAAGTAGGAAAAAAATAATAGAAGGTGCAACTTCCAAGCTTGGAAGGTTTTTATTCAGGAGAGAAGATTTTAAGAGGAAATCCCCAGCTGAGGATCAATTGTGGGGGGGGGGGGGGGACCCTCTCCTTCAGCCCACCTTTTTACCTAAACTTTTTTGCTCCATAAGAATCACAAAATGAATTGGGTGGCTATATACATTTGTCAGATGGGTGGATGGATGGATGGATGATAGCTAACCTAGAGAGAGATAACTGATCAATAATTGGACATAGATAGATGATAGATAGATAGATAGATAGATAGATAGATAGATAGATAGGGGGGATGAATGGTGGATGGAGATACATAGATTAGGTAGATAGGCAGATATGATGAATGGATGGTTGGATGGAAGGATGGTTGGATGGATGGATAGAGAGAGAGGGAGAGAACGAATGGTGGATGGAGATACTTATTCAGTAGATAGATAGGTATGATAGAAGATGGATGGATAGATAAAAAGATAGATAGATGATAGATGGAGGGGGAACAAATGGTGGATGGAGATACATTAGGTAGGTAGATATGATAGATGGATGGATGGATGGAGGGAGGGAGGGACGGATGATAGATAGATAGATAGATAGATAGATAGATAGATAGATAATGGATGGAGGGAGACAGGGATGAATGGTGGATGGAGATACTTAGATTAGGTAGGTAGGTAGGTAGGTAGGTAGGTAGGTAGGTAGGTAGGTAGGTAGATAGATAGATAGATAGATAGATAGATAGATAGATAGATAGATAGATAGATAGATAGAATGGATGGATGGATGGAGAGAGAGGAGAGAACGAATGGTGGATGGAGATAGATTCAGTAGATAGATAAGTATGATAGATGGATGGCTGGATAGATAAAAAGATAGATGATAGATGGAGAAGGGGGACAAATGGTGGATGGAGATACTTACATTAGGTAGATATGATGGATGGATGGATGGATGGATGGATGATAGATGATAGATAGATAGATAGATAGATAGATAGATAGATAGATAGATAGATAGATAGATAGATAGATAGATAGATAGATAACTGGCAGAGGCCAAGATACCATGAAATAGATGTGACCGTATTTATATCCATCACCTGTTCAACTTTTGGGCTAGCGATAGAAATCCTTCCCACAAGCAAAGCAGCCCTGAGATTTGGTTAAGTCAAGGACCAGAGTGTTTCAACCGAATTTAAGGGTCAGCAAAGCGAGGCAATTTTACCCAGCCTTTCGGCAAGGTCCCCTCCAGCAGATTGTGCTGTTCCAGTGGCCGTCACATCACGGGAGCTTAGACCACAATTGATTCTAGCCTCTAACCAGGATTAACCTAAAGCTGCGAGTAACACAATTGAACAATAACCACTTATCTTCGGCAGGCAGGCATCTGTTCTCCATTCAGGTGAACTAAAAATAAAATTTAAAACAAAAGCAACACCGACACATATACAAGCCTGAACTGGTGGGTCACATCCAAGAAAGGTGGGGGTGGGGGGTGGGGTGATTGGGGACAAGAAAAGCTCTGAACACTTTACGTCTGCGCAACAGAGAGCGCAAAAACGGTGGCTGCTGCATTCCCATGCTGTGTGTATGGAAATGGCTCGCGTGAAGTGCTACGTTTCCCCGTTTTTGCATTAACACACAGAGGCGCTTTTACAAGACGGTACAGAGACCAGGAAGTGCTGCTGGGGCTACGGCACAAAGTAGGGGAGATAAATATGGGGAGAATGGGAAATGTCACATGCAGTCGTCCGGTAGTTTCCTGTTCAGGGAAGCCGTTACCTTTCTGACATTTATTACCCCGTTGCTTGTAGGGGGGGGGGGGCAAAGCTTCGAGCAAAACACGAAAGGTGAGCTCACCCCAGTCTCTTAGCAACCGAGGAACATCTGCAGTTCATTACCATGTTTCCCCAAAAATAAGACAGGGTCTTATTTTCTTTTGACCCCCTGAAATAAGCACCTGGCCCTATTTTTGGGGTGGTCTTATTATTATTTTGGGGGTGCAGGAGGCGGCGAGCATGGCCACCTCATGGCTGCTGCTGTGTTGCAATATTTTTGGGGAGGGCTTATTTCAGCACATGCGCTCAAAAGCCCAAATGGGCTCATTATCCGGGGAGGTCTTATTTTGGGGAAATTTTTAGAACAGACTTTGAGCCGAGGTGCTGCAGTGGTTAAATGCAGCACTGCAGGCTACTTCAGCTGACTGCAGTTCGGCTGTTCAAATCTCACCGGCTCAGGGTTGACTCAGCCTTCCATCCTTCCGAGGTGGGTAAAATGAGGATCCGGATTGTTGTTGGGGGCAATATGCTGACTCTGTAAACCACTTAGAGAGGGCTGAAAGTCCTATGAAGTGGTATATAAGTCTAACTGCTATTGCTATGGGTCTCTCCGACTTTAATGGTTTGGGACAAACTACATTCTGCGACTACCGAAAAGCTATCATACCTATTTCCCAGGGCTTTGTATATTTAAGAAAAGAGACCAAAAAAAAAAAAAAAACCCCAGAGAGGATATGATAGTATTATAAGTCAGGGGTTTCTAAACTGGGCCATTTTCAGACCTGTGGACTTCAACTCCCAGAATTCCTCTGTCGGCCCTAAACTGTGCTGGCTAGGGAATTCTGGGAATTGAAGTCCACAAGTCTTAAAAATTGTCTTAAAGTTGCTCCTGCTTTAAGTGGTGGGGGCGCACAGACAGCACTTACATTTCTCCGCTTAGTTACTGCAGTGTACCTACAAACTAATATGTTAGTTCGAGCTGCATTTCAGGTTGTCAATCAGTGTTAGCTTTCTTGGTCAATGCACCGATTCGCAGGGGGCCAAGATAACTGGAACTAAAGTGCAATAAGAGCCGTGGTGGCGCAGTGGTTAGAACGCAGCATTGCAGGTTAACTCACTGCTCACTCCAGGAGTTCGATCCCGAGTGGCTCAAGGTTGACTCAGGCTTCCATCCTTTCCGAGGTCGGTAAAAGGAGGACCCAGATTGTTGAGGGCAAGAGGCCGACTCTGAAAACCGCTTAGACAGGGCTGCAAAGCACTGTGAAGCGGTATATAAATCGAAGCGCTGTTGCTATTAAGAGCTGTGGTGGCGCAGTGGTTAGAATGAAGAATTGCCGGATAATTCTGCCAACTGCCAGCAGTTCGATCTTGATGAATGCTGAATCTTTTGATCACGGCTTTTAGTAGGGCTATTTGCCCATGCCATGTATTCTTACTTATACCAAGCAATTTTTAGCAAGCCCTGCAAACAGCAGGCTCAGGCTCATCAATTCCCAATATAACTGATTATGTATACAATCGTGGACCCCTGCGAGTTTTGTCATGACTTTCTGGATAGTATTAACCACATTTAGAATCAAGTCGATGACTAGCGCACAAAACACCATGCTAGCAAAGGTCTCTCATAAAAGTATGTGTGGCTCAGTTCCTTGCTATTCATTAACTGTACGGCGATGGGATGGATTTGCTCAGGAGCCATTCCCTTGGTACAGTTATAACCAGCAAGTCGTGAATCGGTGTAATATCACAAAGGAAGACGACAATTTTCCCCCCGCAAAATTCAAACCATTTCGTCTAGATCTCAATTAATTCCACTGAATTTAATGGAATTCTCCATTGAGATGCCCAATTGCTTAGATATACATATTTATTTTCCAGATTTCAGTACTTTTTATGAGATTAGACCATTCCATACTGTTAAACATACAAGTTTGCTAGGATAAAATGAACTCACCGTCTGTATTAAGACAAGAATGCAGGAAGAAAAGTATACAGTCAGTTGACAGTGGAATTATTTTAAATCTAAAGAGTTTGTGTGCCTATCTGCGGAAGGGCATTTAAATGTACTGATCAGGTAACCTCTAGATTACAGATTGCTGTGAGAGCTAAAACTGCACTCCCACAGAAATATCACTTTTATTTGCTATAGCTAGAACTACTGCATAATCTAAATTTCTTTAATAAACCAAGTACCGTACTTTTCGGAGTATAAGACGCACTCCCCCCACCACAAAAGAGGGTGGAAATGTTGGTGCGTCTTATACACTGAATACAGCCTTTTTTTTTTTTGCCTCCAGAAAACCTGCCCCGCACATCCTGTTTTCACCAAAAACAGGGTTGTTTTTCGCAAAAATGGGGCACGCAAAAGATTTGGGAGGCCTGCAGAGTGCTCCTGGCGGCTGGGGAGGCAAAAACATTTTGTTCTTGTTTACTTCTTCAAAATCTTGGTGCGTTTTATACTCCGGTGCATCTTATAGTCCGAAAAATACGGTACATTTTCATTAACCAAATCTTAAGATTTGTCCAACTAGGTCATCATTGCTGTCGAGGAAGATTAAGCTACAGAAGTGATTATTGACAGGGCAAAACTTTCTGGGAACATGGAAATGGCAGTATCTGAAATTCTCAGTGGCCTGGAATATCGATTTTCTAATCTCAAAATTAATTTCTTATCATTCCCTTTGGAAAGCTATTTTGCGCAGACGGCCGCAATCCTTTCCTCGCAATTCAAATTAAATTGCTGCCGTTTTCAGCCTTGCCATTTACTGTCAACAATTAACAGGCTTAAGTTTCATTTTTTAAAGAGATCTCCGTGTGTGTTTCTTCTCCCTGTGCACTTTTTAGAAATGTCTTGTTTAGTGTCGTTGTGTTCTTATATTTTTTTCTTTTCCCTTTTATTTGGGGGGGGGGGGAGTTTATACAGGTAGTACATTTGTTTAGTGACCACAGCCCTGAAAACAATGACATGATCACACTTATGACAGTCGCAGCATCCCCATGGTTGAGGGATCAAAACGGAGGCGCTTGGCAACTGACTCTCATTTATGACGGCAGGGTCACATGAACTCCTTTTGCGACTTTCTGACAAGCAAAATCAATGGGGGAAGCCGGACTTAACAGCCGTGCTACTAATTGAACAGCTGCAGTGATTCACTTAGCAACAGTGGCTTGAAAAGTCATAAAACACATCAATGCTCACTTAACATCTTGCTTAGCAACAGAATTGTGGTCGGCTGTGCCACAAAGGCAGTCCAACCCAATGACTCTACCTAGGAGAGGGAGTCAACTGGTATCACTTACAATATTTAACTAAATTTGATGTCTGTCATTCATTCATATTTGTGTGTGTGTGTGTGTGTGTGTGTGTTGCATTTGTGCTGATAAATAAAGGGAGACTAGTATAGATCTATTTCAAGCTATTTAGCTCTCATCACCTAGCCATACCCTTACTGGGAATTGAACCTGGGCTGTATTACATATTAGGCGGTTGTACTAGCCACTAAGCCACAGGCTCTCCTCCTTTATCAGCTAAGCCAGGGAAATAGGTATGCATTGTGTCACAACTCCTGGTATGCCCAAATATGGGAGGAAGCATACTGCTTCCCTTTTCTGTCTTTCGGATCACCCTAGGAGCCATCCAGGCAGAAAGCCATATTTTATGTTGCCTTGTTGCATTTGTGTTGCATTTGTGCTGATAAATAAAGGGAGACTAGTATAGATCTATTTCAAGCTATTTAGCTCTCATCAGCTAGCCATACCCTTACTGGAAATTGAACCTGGGCTGTATTACGTATTAGGCAGTTGTATTAACCACTAAACCACAAATACACAGAAATGCAACACAAATATAACAAGGCAACATAAAAAAATGTTTTTCTGCCTGGATGGCTCCTAGGGTGAGCCGAAAGACAGAAAAGGGAAGCAGTATGCTCCCTCGCTGGAGGAAGCTAGCAACAAATGCGTGTCTAAACAACAGCTTTGGCAGACTCAGTCCAATTAGCGAGCAGACGAGGTCAACCCATTTCGGATGCTGTCTCCACCTAGATGGAGAACGTGTCAACGCACACTTAACATCTTGCTTAGCAACAGAACTGTGGTCGTAAGTCGAGAAGTACCTGTACAAACTCCCAAAAACAAAGGTGAATAAATAATGCTGTGGATATTTTTTTTTAAATTGTGATTGAAAAAAACCACGAACAGGCAAAGTTTCCCTTTCGTGTGACTCTTGTTCCCTCTCGGGTGAAAACAAGTCAGCCAGCGTACCTTTCAGAGCGATGACCTTGGAAGCGGGATTCATGATGGCGCTTTCTGCCGAGATGGGACGCCGGATAGGCGTGGTTGGGTCGCTCAAGTCGACAATAACCACCTGCGCTTGCTCCCCAACTTTTTCCCGGATGCAAATGAATTTGTCCGATTCCATCGTTAAGGTGCTGAACCCAATGTTGGCTGGATTTATTCCGAGATTTTGGAGCTAAAAAACAAATGCACACCAAGAGCCATTTCGTTAAAAGACTTCCCCTCCTCTGTCCATTCATTTCTTGACCTTTTTTTTTTTTTGAGTGGGGGGGGGAAGAGTGGAGAAGAAGAAAACAACCCTCTGAGCTAATGCGAAGGGAATGTCAGACTCGATCTCTGCCAGATATGAATTCCAAACTGGGGGGTGGGGGGGGGGAGAAGCTAGGTGGGAATTGTGGCGATTTCAGTGATATTCCAGGGAGCTGCCGAATTCAGAAAGAATGAATGCCTTGCAGAAATCCTTCAAGAGTTCAATTCTTTCTACAATGGTTCAATGTCGGCAGATATACCAAAAAGAAAGAAAAACTTGGCTCCCTCATGCCAAGTTCTTGATAGCTATTGGACACGTCCGTGTATTTTTATTATTTACTAGCCGATTTATCCTACTCCTGAATTAGACAGGAAAAGGAATGAATTGTATATATAGTGTCAAGTCAAAGTAATTCACTACAAATATAATTGATTCCTTTTGATTTCAGCAGCCCAGGCCTTCCAGAGTTATGCTGGAGGACACAGACAGACACACACACAAACTTGAATCCAAAAAGCACACTATCACTGTCAAAGTACTGTGATTTAACACTATAGATATAATTCATTCCTTTTCATTTCAGCGGGCCAGGCATTCTAGAGTTGGAACACACTGGAACACACACACGCACACACACATCCCCGAGAGATGTTAGGGGTGTCTTACAACCACAGTATTTGTTTCCAGGGAGTAAGTCAGTTGCGTACCAGATTTGGTTGAAATTGCTCGAGGCGTTCCAGAGTTATGCTGGAACATACACACACACAGGTGTTTTTATTTAGATAAGATTTATTTTATATCCTTTATTATTTTTACAACTAATTCAAGGCGGCAGATATATCCAACATACCTTCCTCCTCCTATTTTCCCCACAACAACTGCCTTGTGAGCTGCGCTGGGTTCAGGAAGATCAATTGGCCCCAAGTTACCCCGTGAGTTTTCATGCCTAAAGCGGGACTAGAACTCACTCTCTCCTGGTGATTGGCCCAAAGTCACCCAACTGGCTTTCACGCCTAAGGTGGGACTAGAATTCAGTCTCCTGGTGATTGGTCCAAAGACACCTAACTAGCTTTCATGCCTAAGGTAGGACTAGAATTCACAGTCTCCTGGTCATTGACCCAAAGTCACCCAACTGACTTTCATGCCTAAGGTGGGACTAGAATTCACCATCTCCTGGTGATCGGCTCAAAGTCATCCAACCGGCTAAGCTGGGACTTGAACTCATGGGCTCCTTTTTAGCCTGGCACCTTAACCACTAGACCAAATTGGCTCTTTCTTGCCAGTGACTTCTTGTATGAATGTCTTTCAATGTCCCAGTCTAATCTAGAAGCCTCACATTCAAATGTCTTGCTAATCAGGTCCTTCCCTTAGCTTTTTTTAAAAAAAGGCATGAATGATTAAGTGCTCTGTAAACACCCAATGATTTACCAAAAGCATAAGGTGAAGGTTGCCCTCACACATATGTGCTAGTCATTTCCAACTCTAGGGGGTGGTGCTCATCTCCGTTTCAAAGCCGAAGAGCCAGCGCTGTCCGAAGATGTCTCTGCCGTCATGTGGCCGTCATGACTCAATGCCGAAGTCACACGGAACGCTGTTACCTTCCCACCAAAGGTGGCCCCTATTTTTCTACTTGCATTTTTTACGTGCTTTCGAACTACTAGGTTGGCTGAAGCTGGGACAAGTCACAGAGCTCACTCCGTTACGTGGCGCTAGGGATTCGAACCGCCAATCTTTCTGATCGACAAGCTCAGCATCTTAACCACTGAGCCACCTATAAAATAGTGATTACAGAGTGGCACCCCCAAAATAACACAATATGGCAATAGCAGCATCGTAACGATCTTATACACAAATGCCGATTCAGCCCTAGCTAAATTGATGAAGGGTACAGATAGTCCTCGGTTTACAACAGTTCATTTAGTGACTGTTGAAAGTTACAATGGCACTGCAAAAAGTGACTTAGGGCCGTTTTTCACAGTTACGACCTTTGTAGCATCCCCATGGTCACGCGATCCAAATTCAGATGCTTAGCAATTGGTTCGTACTTACGACTGTTACTGTGTCCCAGGTTCATACAATCCCCTTTTGTGCCCTTCTGACCAGGAAAATCAATAGAATAGAATAGAATAGAATAGCAAATAGAATAGAATAGAGAATAGAATAGAAAATAGAATAAGGAATGGAATGGAATTAGAATAAAATGGAATAGAATACAAATAGAATAAAATTAAATAGGGGAAGGAGAAGAATGAAAGTAGAAGCAAAAGGAATAAGAATAGAATAGAATAGAACAGAACAAAATAACAAAGTTGGAAGGGACCTTGGAGATCTTCCAGTCCAACCCCCTGCTTAGGCAATGAGGAAGCCAGATTTACTTAACAACCAGATGACTAACTTGTCAACCGCAATGTTTCACTTAACAACTGTGGCAAGAAAGGTGGTAAAATGGGGGGGAGGATTCACTTAATAAACATTTCACATAACAACAGAAATTTTGGGCTCAATTGTGGTCGTGACTACCTGTAAGGGACAACCTTCTGTGTGTCCTTAACAAATGAAGAGTAAGGAGAATCTCTATTGAGATCAATCAGAATAGAGTTGGAAGGGACCTTGGAGGTCTTCTAGTCCAACCTCCTGCTCAAGCAGGACAACCCCAGCTATACCAAATAAATAACCACCAGATAAATTTGGGGTCCATCATCCCTGCATTATTGTGTAAACAAGGGAAAAGGCAAATAAAAAAAAATATTTAAGGGAAAAGAAACTGGAACTGACATAGCAGGAAATGTTTAGGAAGAGAGATAGGAAAAAATGACACAGAAGCCAAATATTCCCAAAAGAAAATACGGGGTAACTGTAATTAAAACTTGCCATGATTCTTTCACAAAATAATTACTTTGGCTTGGTGCTTTCATCCCAAAAGACGGATATGTTCCACAATCTTACTAGAATTTTAGACTGAAAAAAAACCTAGATCGGGGCAACATTTCTAGAATTCTGGTTTACGCTTTGAAGCTGGCTGAAATTCAAAACTGTTTTGAATTTTGTATGCCATCGGAATCTCCCCCTGTGTAAATTAGACTCTATAGAAATTTGCAAGAGAAAACAATAAAAAAATAAACTGAATTAAGGCTGCAACACGAAGTCTACATTTCTGAACCCGGTGGGACAATTCTTTGCAAATCAAGGAGCTTTAGTCTCAGGACGAAAAAGCAGAGATTGGGGGTTGTGCATCACACCTTAACAATTTCACATTTAAAACACGCAGCTTCTCAACCAGAGCATTCCCCAGGCCCCTGCGCCTGGATTCCCCCACATCTGCCGATGCTAACATCTCATGACGGACCCCCCTAAAACAGGTGAAATAAAACTCGGGCCAGGATCAAGGAGAAAAATGGCCTAAACATGAGGGCTGTGTGTTGTATGTGTGTGTTTGTGTAGTTGGAAATGGATGGACTCAGTGGCCAAGGGAGGGGCAGGCTGAAAGTCATTGGGAAAGGCACTTCCAGTTCCCTCATTCATTTCAGCAAATTCTTTTTAACTCCTGCCACAAACTCTTTTATTTTTTATTTCCTTTCCTTTCCTTTGACAACCCAGGCTGCTTTAACGCTCATGGGGAGACCCCCAACCCATCTAGGAGGAAAGAGAGAGGAGGAGTCTTTATAATCTGCCCCTTCCTCCAATTATGCCCTGCACCAAGGAAGGGGGGGAGGGACGGGACACGATTGAGCTGGGCAGTGCCCGGTCTTGCATGTCTGGGTGGGGGGGTGGATAGGGATGTGGGAGGGAGCTCCTGCATCACCACCCCTCCCCATTTTGCAGATCCAGAAAACAGAAGGGCACTGATGGGGCATGCAGACTGAACCTCACCTCACCCCCCCTCTCTCTCTCTCTTCCTCCCTCTCTCTCTCTCTCTCCCTCTAGCTTTTCTCCCCCCCCCCCATCATTCTTGGTGGTGTAGTAATGCAGGCCAGAGCTGCTCTCCTCCCTCCCCCACCCAAAAAAGAGAGGGGGGAGGAGGAGGAGGAGGAGAGGGAGGGATCCAGTCATCCAGTGACTCTGCACAAATCACTGCAATCCAAACTAAAGGAAACCCACTCCCCCACACCCCAAAAAACCCATCTCGGGTCAGCAGACGTTCTCTCCGACTACAGCTCGCCCCCCCCACTCATCTACCCCTCTTCCCTCCCTAAGAGAAGCCATAAAATGTTTAACAAGGTCCCCAAGTCCTTCTCTCCCCCCCCCCCCGCCGTTTTGCAAAGAAGGGCAGGGGTGCATGGATGTAAAAGGACTCACATCTCCCTGCCCCATCCCTCTCTGCTCTCCCTTTCTTTAAGCAAGGCAAAAAGAGGAGGGAGACCCCCCCAAAAAGGGGGTAGCCCTCGCCTTTCCCTTCAAAACTAAGGGGTGCTTCCCCTTCCTTTGCATCACCATCTCAAAACAGACCTCCCCTTTGGAAGAAGTGGGGGTCAGCTCTCCCTGAAGACCCCAAAGAGGGGGGTCTCTCCAGCCCCCACAACTTTCCCCCATTCCCCCCCAAAGGAGGGTGGCTTGGGGGTGAAAGGAAAGAGGAAGACCCCTCCCCACAAAGAGACAGACCCCCTTTGGAAGAAGAGCCTCCCTGAAGACCCCAAAGAGTGGGGGGTCTCTCCAGTCTCCCCCTTACTAGGCCTCATTCCCCCCCAACTTTCTCCCTTTCTCCTCAAAGGAGGGGGGCTGGTGGGGGGGGAAGGAAAGAGGAAGCCCCCCAAAGAGACAGAACCTCCTTTGCAAGAAGAGGAGGGAATTAGCCCCCCCTGAAGACCCCAGAGGGGGGTCTCTCTGTCTCTCCAGCCCCCTACCCACCCTTACTAGGCCTCATTCCCCTTTTTTCCCCCAAAGGGGGGATTGGGGGGAAGAACAGAAAGAGGAAGCCCCCTCCCCCAAAGATACAGACCCCCCCTTTGTAAGAAGAGGGGGAATCACACACACCCCGAAGACCCCAAAGAGGAGGGGTCTCTCCAGCCCCCCACCCACTCTTACTAGGCCTCATCCCCCCTTTTTTCCTACAGAGGGGGGCTTGAAGGGGAAAGGAAAGGAAGAGGAAGCCCCCTCCCCATCTCTATGGTTCTTCTCCTTCTCGCAACCCCCTCCCCATGCCGCCCCCAGCCCCATTTCCATCCTCACCTGAAAATGCTCCTGGAATCTTATGGGTAGGATTTGAGCCATGGTGGTGGGAGAAGGGGGCCGCCCTCTGCGGTCCCAGAGGCTGAGAAGCGTGAGGGGGGGCGAGAGACCGGGTTGGGGGGGTCCGGGAACGGCTGCCGCTTCGCTGCCCCACACGCGGGCCCGGCAGCGAGGGGTAGGGAGCCGCTCTCCGGTGGGGACGGCACTGCGCAGGCGCGGAGCTCTCTCTTCTCCCCCCCCCCTCTTCTTTCCTCCCCCCCTCCTCCTTTTCAAGGATTCGAAGATCCCTCCGCGCCTGCCCGCCGACCCACCCACCCCTTCCCGCGAGAAGCAAAGGGGTCCTCCGAAGGAAGAAATAGTTCCTGAGCCAGCCGGCTTTGGGGGAGGCGTCTTTTTTCCCTTGGCCCCCCGACTCTCTCTCTCCCTCTCCCTCTCTCTGAAGGGGAGGGGGGGAAATGTGTGAGGGGCCTCTTACATCCCCCCACGCCAATTGCTAACATCCTGAGTCAAGAGGATGGTAAAGTCCAAAGGTTTTGATCTGCTATTGTCTTTCTTTCTTTTCTTTCCTTTTTCCTCCTCCCCTCCTTCCTTCTTCTTCTTCTTCTTTCCTTTTCCTTCTTTTTCCTTTCCTCCTCCTCCTCCTTCTTTTCCTCCTCCTCCTCCTTTTTCTTTCCTCCTCCTCCTCCTCCTTTTCCTTCCTTTTCCTTCTTTTCCTTTCTTCCTCCTCCTTCTTTTCCTTTTCCTTCCCTCCTCTTCCTCCTTTTCCTTCCTTTTCCTCCTCTTCCTTTTCCTTTTTTCCTTCTTTTTCCTTTCTTCCTCCTCCTTTTCCTTCCCTCCTCTTCTTCCTCCTCCTCCTTTTCCTTCCTTTTCCTTTTCCTTTTTTCCTTCCTTTTCCTTTCTTCCTCCTCCTTTTCCTTTTCCTTCCCTCCTCTTCTTCCTCCTCCTCCTTTTCCTTCCTTTTCCTCCTCTTCCTTTTCCTTTTTTCCTTCCTTTTCCTTTCTTCCTCCTTTTCCTTTTCCTTCCCTCCTCTTCTTCCTCCTCCTCTTCCTTTTCCTTCCTTTTCCATTCTTCCTCCTCCTCCAAGCCTGGGCAGATTGGTGCCCACAGTCACCTAATCTCAACTAACAGAATGACAGAATGGGAAGGCACCTTGGAGGTCTTCTACCCCCTCCTCAAGCCGGAAACCCTACACCATTCTGGACCAAAAAAAAAAAGAGAGAGAGACTGTCCCATCTCTTCTTGAAAACCTCCAGTGATGATTATCTCAATTGCAAAAGCACAGGCAACCGGACCTGTCCTAGTGTTTTTATGTCCCAAAGATGCTTTTTTTTTTCCTTTTTTTTTTTCAACACCTCTCAAGCTTTGAAACATGCAGGGTGCCATGTGTGAAAGCACCCAAAACTTGGGTCCTTCAGCAAACGGCTGTTTTAGGTCTGCCGTGGGAGACGTGTGGGGGGCTGAAACAGGCAGCATTGCATCTTCTGCATCTTTTGTGAAAGCATCCATCGGCTCTAAAATCAATATTTGGGAAACGTGTGTTGTTTATCCAGAGTGGAGCGCAGCTGCTGTGGCTGTGTGCCAACAACTATCACACATGATTGACCTCGGAATTGCAGTCACTTACCTTATGGCTACGTGGGTGGCTGGTTTGTGTTTTATTGGCTGTGTTGAGTTTATGCAGGGAGTCCACAATCGGCAACCACAAGAGGGCCTAGGAACTTGTGGCTAAGTGAAACCAAAACTCTGCTTAGATTTGACTTCAGGTTTGTAGTTCTAGTCCCACCTTATGCATGGAAGTGGCTGGGTGACTTTGGGCCAGTTCTTCCCTCTGAAACCAGCCCACCTCACAGGATTGTTGTGGAGAAAATACAAGGAAGGAGTATTAGATACGTTTGCCATCTGGAGTGTGTACAAATAATAAAGGCGGGATATAAATAAGTAATCTTCCTTCTCTCCTACTTTATCCATCTATCAGTATCTATCTATCCATCTCTATCTCCTCTATCCATCTTTCTTAACTATCCATCCATGTCTACCAAATCTCTCTCTCCATCCCTTTTCTTATCTATCCATTTTCTTATTTATCTGTATTCATCTTTCTCCTCCTCTTTCTGACCTAGTCTGTTATCTATCCACCTCTTTTCTTACCAACTCCATCTATCCATCTCTATCTACTCTTATCTATCCATCTCTTTAACTATCTATACATGTCTAATCTCTCCATCCCTTATCTATCCATTTTCTTATATCTCCATCCATCCATCCGTATCTATCTATATCTATCTATCTATCTATCTATCTATCTATCTATCTATCTATCTCTTCTATCATCTATCTATCCTTTCCTTTTTCTGACCTAATCAGTATATTGATATCTATCCATCTCTTTTCTTACCCACTCCACCATCTCTATCTACTTATCTATCCATGTCTATCTCTCCATTTCTTTCCATTTTCTTATATAGCAATAGCAGTAGACTTATATACCGCTTCATAGGGCTTTCAGCCCTCTCTAAGCAGTTTACAGAGAATCAGCATATTGCCCCCAACAATCTGGGTCCTCATTTTACCCACCTCGGAAGGATGGAAGGCTGAGTCAACCCTGAGCCGGTGAGATTTGAACCGCTGAACTGCTGATCTAGCAGTAGCCTGCAGTGCTGCATTTAACCACTGCGCCACCTTGGCTCTAATATCTATCTATCTATCTATCTATCTATCTATCTATCTATCTATCTATCTATCTATCTATCTATCTATCTATCCAATCATTATCTATCCATCTCTCATCTATCTACCTATGTATCTAATCATGTATCAATCATCCAATATTATCTTTATCTACTCTATACATACAGTATAATCAATCAATCTATCTATAATCAATCAATCTCTCTATATATAACCTATCTATCTATCTATATATATATATATAGATATATAAAATCTATCTCTATAATCTATCATCCATCTAGGTATCTATCTATCTATCTATCTATCTATCTATCTATCTATCTATCTATCTATCATTATTTATCTATCTTCTATCTATCATCTATCTATCCCTTCCTTTTTTTGACCTAATCAGTCTATTCATATCTATCCATCTCTTTTCTTACCCACTCCACCATATCTCTACTTATCTATCCATGTCTATCTATCTCTCCATTTCTTTCCTTATCTCTCTGTTTTCTTATATCTATCTATCTATCTATCTATCTATCTATCTATCTATCTATCTATCTATCTCTATCTAATCATTATCTATCCATATCTATCATCTACCTATCTAATCATGTATCAATCATCCAATGTTATCTCTATCTACTTCTCTATATACAGTATAATCAATCAATCTATCTATAATCAATCTCTCTCTATAATCTACCTATCTATCTAATCATCTATCTAATAATTGTCTGTCTGACCTACTCAGTATCGATATCTATCCATCTATCTAACCTAGGAACGAAGCCCCTTGCTCAGATGCTGGCCACCATCCGATTTGTTTTCCGCAGAGAAGCCCTCGCCATGCCTTCTGCCAGGTTACCCAGAGGACACAGTCGCTTATTTGAGCATCCCCCCCCCAGCCCCCACTCCCAACCACTTCCCTCTCTTTCAATGGGCCATTGATGCGAAGGGACCATTTGCGGTTTGGAGCTCCCCCTGTTTAAAAGGGCACGGACGGCTGCCAACTCCGTCTCCATGGCCCCACTCTTGGGAAAGCTTTGCAAGTGCATCTCGCATGCCAGGGCTTTGTGGCTGTGAGCGGACGCAAACTGTATTTTTGTGGCCTAGTTAGCTTGGCAAGAAAGGAAAGCGCGCCAACCCACCAGCTCTTTCAAAGTAGCAGCTGCAAAGGAAAGAGCAGGGATTTCATCCGGTCAGCCTGGGGTATTTATTTATTTTTAAATTTCATTTAAGCTGACATGGTGGCTCAGGGGCGAAGACGCTGAGCTTGTTGGATCAGAAAGGTCGGCAGTTCAAATCTCTAGCGCCGTGTAACGGCTTGAGCTCCCAGCTCACTTGTCCCAGCTTCTGCCAACCTAGCAGTTCGAAAAATGCAAGTAGAAAAATAGGAACCACCTTTGGTGGGAAGGGAACAGCGTTCCGTGCGCCTTCTGAGTTTAGTCTTGCTGGCCACATGAAAGCGCTGGCTCTTCGGCTTTGAAACGGAGATGAACACTGCCCCCTAGAGTTGGGAATGACTAGCACACATGTGCGAGGGGAACCTTTTCTTTAAGCTGCTGCTATCCTGCTATCATCCACACCATTCATGATACACAAAGTTGGGATTCTACAAGTAGTCCTTGACTTACAACATTTCACGTAGTGACTATTAGAACGGCACGGGGGGGGGGAGTGACTTATGGCCATTTTTCACACCGAGGACTGTTGCAGCCTCCCTGCGGTCACACAATCGAAATTCAGACGCTTGGCAACTTGGCACGCAATTATAAGAGTTGCGGTGTCAGACGAGGGCTCTGTGTCGGAGGCAGAGAGGAAGTTAGACAGCAGTGAGGCAGAGGAACAGCTGGAGCCTGTTCCCAGTGTGTGCATGCGCAGAGCTGCCAGAAGACAACAACGAAGAAAGCAGGGTCGACTTGGAAGTAAAGCCACACCTTGGGAGGTGATTGGCCCCTTTTATAGGAAACAAAAGAGGAGCGAATGGGGAGGGGGCTTTTGCAGGAAACAATTCATTTCTTCAGTCCTTTCAAGAGTGGAAAGTTCCGTTTTTGACTTTAAGAGACTCTGTGCCAAGTGTTGCCTTGCCCTGCATTGGGAAGCTAGTTATCTGGCAGATCTCCAAGCGAGATAAGGTTCACATGGATAAATATTCCTCAGGAAAGACTGTTTCCTAAGCCTGGCTGACTGTGAATGAAAGGAATTCACAGTCGTGTAAATAAAAGAGGTTTTGCAGGGACCAAGACTTTGCTTCTTGCTTTCTAAGGAAGCCTGGGTCAGAACGCTTACAGCGTGGGGATTATTTTGCCTATGAACAATCAAAGCAAAAACAACACTCTAAGAAATCCCAAAATCATTTATCACAATCCTTGGTATTTAAAAAAAAATATTGCATCCCCACTAACAGCGGGCAAAGTGTTTAAAACCGAGCAAACAGGCTGCCTTCCCAAAGTTTCTCAATGACAAGATACACGAGAAGCGAGTATCTTAGCTATTTCACCCAAATGGATTGTTCATAACTATTTTTCATGCGCGCTTCAAACTTTTATGCAGTCTTCTTGTTTATTAAACGGTTTAAGATTTAAATTAGCTCCATGGGAAGGGAACAAGGATAATAGGATGTGCATTCTTCTCCCCTAGTTGAATGCGATAGCTCAATGTTAAAACCATCAGCCTCCAAGATCCTGAGAAAGAAATAATTGGAAAAATCGCCTTCTCTGTGCCCAAATAAGATGCTTTGGCGGAAGGCAAAAGTATTTCTCACGATTGTGGCAGTGTATTAGCTGTTGAAATTTTTTCTTGGCTAGAAATAGAAGTGGATTAAAGAACTACGGTAATTATTTGATGTGCTTAGACATGGCCATAATTGGCTTCTGCCAAACTGCCAAGGAATTAGGAATTAAAGCCAAAGTCCATTTGAAGAGGTATCGACATAGAAACGCCCAAGATTCCAGCTGGTATTTAATAAATAGCAACACAGGAGAGAAACAATTGTTTTAATAAATGCAGTTTCCAAAATTCCTCGCTGTAATGATTTACCGAAGACACACTTACAAGAAAATTGGTATTTTTTTTATCAAGTATACACCGATGATGTAGAACTTACACATACACACACACACACACACACACACACACACATGAGAAGTGACATTGCAGGAATAAAATGTCAACCAGAAAGATAAAGGCTATTTTCAGGAATGGACCTTTCATTCATCAGGGAAGAAAGCCATGTGATAACTTACACTACAAATCAAATAATCCCGAGCTCACCTGGGGACAAGGCGGATCTCACAGGTGAAATTTAACCTTGTTGAAAGGTGCCCATTGGAACCAGTTGAGTGGAAATTTAGAGTGCCTCCCCCATGTAGTTTTTTCCCCCCATATTATTTTTAAAATAAGAGATGGAGCAGCAACAGCCTCGTACAAGATATTAAGTCATCTAAGGCTCAACAGCTACATACCAGAAAAGTGTTCTTAGAGAAAACCACAAAGGCAGTATTTTGCATTGAAGCATTCCAACTCAAAGTACCGTCCTGATTCCTGGAAGCTTGTAAGTCTTGGATAAATGTCTTCATCTAAATCTTTTTTTTCTGAGTCTAGGCCAGTGATGGTGAACCTTTATGGCACTCGGTGCCATAAAGGGAGCACTTCACACAAACACACAAACATAGGCGCTCGCCTGGGCCGCGACCAGGAAGAGGAGCTGCCCAGGCGGCATATGCAAGCTGGTAAACGAAGTTTTGGTTTGTGGCACGAGCATGCGGAACGGCCAGCAAGTTTTCTGGTTATTACCACGCACACACATACCAGAAAATGGAAGACTAGATTTTTAAGAGAGATTATTTCGTTCTAGAAATTTTTAACTGGATATTCCTTAAGTGTTTTTAACTTGCTCTGGTCTTTTGACTGGAATAAACAATTGACTTGATGATGACTGCTTTATTGGTGTAGCTTAAGTTTGGGGTCGGGGTGAGGTTTTCTGTTGTGTGCACCAGAAGCATCTTGTCACAACCCAGGATTTGAAATGTTAAGGCAAACTTTCCTCTTATGCAGTCCTTCAACTATATGGAGCTAGCCTTTTATGAAAATGTACACAGGAGCAGTAAGGGAAGGAGGCAGCAATTAATTAAATGTACCTGCTACAATTAAGGCGAAAGAAATACTGAAAAGGCAGGGTGTAAATTGTCTTCTCCAATAATCGTCCAAGAATTGAGATGTTTTCTCCAAAATCAGAAGTCCCAGAAGACAACGCTTCAGAGTGCTTTTATGAATTATACATGAAAGAAAGTAGCTTAAATTTCTCAGATTGCACTTTCAAGGCTATTTCACAATTTTAATCACACGGCAAGAGGGACTAGCAACCTCTTTGCTCTAGCGCTTCCCCAATGCAGCGGGGCAAGAAAAGCCCCCCCCCCCTTCCAGCTGTATAAAATATATTGAGTTTATAAACAAGAGGTGAGAGACAAATAGGTTTCTTTAAAGCTCATCCTTGATTCGTTTGTCTGTGCGTTTGATGTTGATATCCAAGGCATCCACTTTCCCAGTGAGACGATAAAGGACCTCATCCTGTTCATCAATTTCAGTTTGCAAGCCCAGAGCAAGGTTTTTCAGTCGGCCCAGCCCGGAGGACATGTCATCTGTAAAGATCCACCCCCCACAAACACATAAAATTAGCAACACAAGAGGTAGACAAAAACACAGAGGTGTTTGTGAGGCAGTTTGTATCCAAGGCTATTCATGGGATTCCCTTGGTTTAAATTAAAAGAGGCTTTGGCACAGCCCAGGGACGCAGTGCCTCAGTGGCTAAGACGCTGAGCTTGTCGATCAGAAAGGCGCATAGAGCGCTGTTACCTTCCCACCAAAAGTGGTTCCTATTTTTCTACTTGCATTTTTTACATGCTTCCGAACTGCTAGGTTGGCAGAAGCTGGGACAAGTAACAGGAGCTCACTCCATTACGTGGCAGTAGGGATTCGAACCACCAAACTGCCGACCTTTCTGACCACAAACTCAGCATCTCAGCCACTGAGCCACCGCGTCCCTCATAACCAAGCAGGTTACTAACTTATCAACTGCAGTGTCTTAAAGGTGCGAGCCTTAATTCACTTGGCAAGTCATAAAATTGGGCAAAACTCACTTAGCAGTCTTGTTTAGCAATGGAAATTTGGGGCTCAATTGTGATCCTAAGACAAGTACTGCCTGCGAACAACTAGGACTAACATTGGGGAACGGGGACTATCGTGACTCACCTAAGTTGTTATCAATTTTCTGGTGGCAAGCACGGAGGTGCTGGTTCTTGGGGTAACAATCAGACGGGGCTGGATTGTTTGAACTGGTCGCACTGGAACTGAAGTCTGGAAAGAGAGAAGAAAACGACAGTGTCAAGCTTGGAAGCCACTTTTGCATAGGGCCTCAAGCCTGCCACATATTCAAACATATTCGACTGTGGGAAACTGGGAGGGGGGGGGATTGTATGGAGCATGGGAGATATGTAGTCAAAATAACATTTCTTCTCAGAAAGTCAAGGTCGCTTCTGTCCCTGCACCTGGACAGATGTGGATGGGAGGAATCTTCCTTCGTGGCAATGACTGATCAGACCATGGGATGGACTTGTGGATGTTGGGGAAGGGTCTTGAACTTTCAACTGGGTAGGGAAAACCTGGAAGCTTCAGATTTGGGTTTTCCCAGATGTGCCAACGTGGCTCTTTTAATAAATTGTAACTTTGAGGGATTTCTAGCCTCGGAAGGTTATTTATTTGAGGATGCTATTTGGAACCCTGACAGACAGTTCTGTAGATACCCATCTTAAGGTTCAAGGACATCCCTTTTAAAAAAACGAACTCATATTCAAGGGCTTATCTTGTATGAGACTAGCTTACATTCCACTCCAAATTAAGCAAGGTTATTTTTCTGATTAATAAACAAAGGAGGCCTTGTACGTAGAGCTCTGCTGGCCAAAACAACAGCGACAATGTTCAAGTTGTATCAAATGCAGATAACCAAACAAGATCAAGCATACCTGAGTTTTCCAACTTCCGTAAATTTGGATGAGTCTCCTGGTACTTGGACTCTTGTTCTTTACTGACGGATAACGCTTCTTTTAATCTAGACAAAGGAAGAAAAGGGAATTCCCCACGTTCAGCATTTATGGCTTCCACTTGCTTCCAAACAGAAATGAGCTTTGCCTTATCAAGGTTTCTCAACCTTTAAGGTACGTGGACTTTAAGCTGGCTGTGGAATTCTGGGAGTTGGAGTCCACGTATCTCAAAGTCGCCAAGGTTGAGAAACACTGGGTTGGGGGGGGGGGGGGGAGAAGTTTTCCTTTCTGCTATATTTCTGCATTAAATGTTTTATTTTCTGTGGGTAAGGTTAAAGCAGCCACTTAGGCTGACAACATCCTCTTAGGTTTAACCACAAACCCACAGATGGTTTATTGGAAAGTCTGCACATTGAAGATTACTGTTTTATTTTCTCACCCCCTTTCAGAAAGAAAGATTTCAGACATAAGTGTGACATGCAGTGGTTAGGGTGCTGGCCGAGAAACCTAGTCCTGTCTTTGGCATGAAAACCAACTAGGTGTTGTGGCCCGCCAGAGGCCAGCAAAACTGGCAGCAGATTCAGACAGTGAGGAGGTTGGAGAGGAAGATGGGCTAGTCCTGGAGTCTGAGGAAGGCTCGGATGAGGGCTCTGTGTCAGAGGCAGAGCCGTCTGACAGTTATCAGCTGCCTTCAGAATCAGACATCAGTGAGGCAGACGAACAACTGGAGCCTGTTCCCAGTGTGCGCATGCGCAGAGCTGCCAGACGAAGGGAACAGCTAAAGAACAGGGGTCGATTTGGGAGTAAAGGCCACAGGTGGACGATGAATGGCCCCTCCCAGAGGAAATAAAAGAGGAGCGAAAGGGGAGTGGAGTTTGCAGGAGACAATTAGTTTGCTTCATTGTTTCGTGACTCTCTCTTCTGCAGATCTTGGCCTGGCAGCTCTCCAAGCCAGATAAGGTCTGTGACTGTAAATCCTCCCTTGAAAAACTTCGCTGAAAGTGAATGAGAATTCACAGTCAATTAATAAAAGTTTTTTTTGCGAGGACAAGGAGTTTGCTTCATACTCTTGGGATACCTTGGTCAGAAAACTAGGTGACTTTTGGGCAATCGCCAGGAGACTGACTTCTAGTCCCACCTTAGGCAGGTAACTTGACTGGGTTACTTTGGGTCATTCAGCAGGAGATTGGGGAGTTCTAATCCCACTTTAGATCATGAAAGCCAGCTGGGTGACATTGGGCTTGTCCTTCCCTCTCAGGCCAACCAACCTTAGAGGATTACTTTTGTGGGGAAAGAGGAAGGAGTATTACAGTATGTTTGCCACCTCGAATCATAAAGAAATAAAGGTGGGATAAAAAAAAATCTAGTAATAAATTCAAGCCGAATATCAGTTGGGCATGGATGAACTCAGATGCCCACCCACTTCCTGCCTCCTTAGAAGAAAACCTCAATTGTCTACCTATTGCTTCCTTGATATTCAGAGGCTCCATTCTGCTCGAGTTTGATTTCTTGCGGCTTGGCCTTAAAGTAATTGATGAAGCCCCCAAAGACACTCTTAATGCTATTGATATGTTTCTGACTCGTCTTTAAATCTTGATCCATCTTGTCCACCATGCGTTCAGAACGCTTCAGGGCTTCCCCTTGCCGGACGAGTTCCTGCCAAAAGCAACATACTGTTTCAAACAAACACACAAACAAACGTCAAAAAGGATGCTGGTATTTTAATTCCTCAATGAAACACATTTTATGCAAAAGGAACTGTGGCTTTCTCTTTATTAAGCTAAAGCATTGACAATATGAAATAGAATTATTACCAACAGCTCACAATATTTGTAGCTCAGGATTGCTGAACCATTGGGGGGGGGGGGTTGGTACTTTCTGAGCTTCGTGGTTTTCTTGCAGACATTTCATGACCCAGCTAGGTAATATCATTTGTTTTAGAAGGGATTGGGATTTATGGAATGGAGACGGAGCGAGGAGGAGGAGGACTGTGCGGTACTTGGTGCTCCCTGAGCTTGGTTGTTTTCTTGCAGAAGTTTCATTACCTAACTAGGGAACATCATCAGTGCTAAAGGGGAGTGCGATTTGCAGAGGAAGAGGAGGAGGAGGGGTAGGGGTAGGAGGAGTCTGTTTGGCTGTTTGCTTGTAGACATTTTATGACCCAAAATAAGGAACATCATCAACGGAGGAGGAGGAGGGGGAGGAATAAGAGGAGGGGGGAGGAGGACTATGGAATCCTTGGTGGTCCCAAAACTTGTTTGTTTTCTTGAAGGTGTTCCATTAGCTAACTAGCTAACTTTGTCAGTACTCTGATATTACCTTGTTAGCCTTACTTCCATAGCAAGCAAACACTGAAAAATATGTTTTCGAGATTCCTGTTTACCTCTGATGTGGCGACTCCCACATGTTCAGACTCATAAATGAGAGACAGTGACTTGTTGGTGCTATCCAGAGACGATTTCGTGAGCCTCATGACTTCCTGTTGTAAATATCTTTGTCTGTCTGGACCTTCTCTCGGAGGCTCCTCCCCTTCGTCCCACTTGACTGGCTTGAAGTCATCCTCGTCTTCATCAAAAGGATTGCAACTTTTGGGGAAATTCGACATCTTTGCAGCCTCACGCTTGGACCGCTTCGATTTATAATGTAGGTTTACACGGGCAGAATCAAGCTGGTGTTGCTCAGACGAAGATGGGAGTCCTTCGTGTAAAAGGAGCAGTGGCGATGTGCGAACAGCCAAACTCTGTAAGAGAAAAAAAAATTCATCATGAAACATACTTATGTTTAGTCATACAGATCGTCCTTAAATAAAACCATTTGTCCAGTAAACTGTTTGAAGTTACAACAGCAATTAAAAAAAAGTGACTTATGACCATTACAGCATTCCCATGGTCACATGATCGAAATTTGACAATCAGTATGCATTTACAAGGGATGCGATGGCTCAGTGGCTAAAAGACGCTGAGCTTGTCCATCAGAAAGGTTGGCGGTTCAGTGGTTCAAACGGAGTGAGCTCCTGTTACTTGTCCCAGCTTCTGCCAACCTAGCAGTTCAAAAGCACGTAAAATGCAAGCAGAAAAATAGGGACCACCTTTGATGGGAAGGTAACAGCATTTCATGCACATTTGGCATTTAGTCATGCCGGCCACATGATCACGGAGACGTCTTCGGACAGTGCTGGCTCTTCGGCTTTGAAACGGAGATGAGCACCGCCCCTTTGAGTTGGGAACAACTAACACATATGTGCAAGGGGAACCTTTTACCTTTTTACCTTATGCATTTACAATGGTTGCAGCATTCCAGAATGAGGTGGCTGCCATGTGTAATCTTCCTAGCCGGCTTCCGACAAGCAAAGTCAACAGGGGAAGCCAGATTCACTTAACGGCTGCAGTGATTTGCTTAACAACTGTGGCCAAAAAAAGGTCATAAAATGGGGCAAAATTCATTTAACTGCTTTGCTATTAACAGAAATGTTGGGCTCAATTGTGGTCATAGGCTGAGGACTACCTGTAAACCGTTCAATGTCACTTAGGCGAGTTGGGCCCTATAGAAATCTGATCAACGTAAACAGAGCATCAAATTGCTTGAATGCACACTTCTGTGAAAATTTCCAAGAACAGCAAACCGTTCGAAGTACTCATCTCACTGCAAGGAACCAGCATAGAGTAGCTATGTTGTCAGACCCGGAAGCCCTCTTTTTCACTGGGCCTTCAGTTTCTACTGTGGGAAATTGGTAGGGGAGGATTATATGGCATATGGGAAATATATAGTCTAAATCAGTGGTCTCCAACCTTGGCAACTTTAAGACCTGTGGATTTCAACTGGTCTTAAAGTTGCCAAGGTTGGAGACCACTGGTCTAAATAACATTCCTTTCTCAGAGAGTCAAGGACATCTCGCCCTGCACTTGAGTGGTGGGACTGGGAGGCATCTCCAGTTTTGGATGGTGCCTGATTGGACCATGCGATGGACATGGGATTGCTGGGCAGGGGCATAGACTTTCACGGGTGGGGAAAACCTGGCAACTTTCAGATTTGGGTTTTCCCAGATGTACCAATATGACATCTCTAATAAAGTGGAACTTGGAGGAAATTCAAGCCTCAGAGTCTTCTTTCGTTGAGGGGATGGTACTTGGAACCCTGATATATGTTCTATCTATCTTCTAATTTGCCCAAAGAGAAATTGTTTATTCGGTTATGAAAAACAAAAACCATTATTTCAGGAAATTCAAAGTCTATCAGCTGAGCCACAAGTCCTTCTGTTCTCTTTAACAGACAATTCATCTTTCCAAGCATCCTGAAACTGCTTTGCGGGCATTTTTTTGCAACTAGTGTAACTGAAGCCATGTTGGAAACGGAAAAAGTCAACACCAATGCCATTCTTAGGGAAGGCCCAAGACATTCTGTTCTAGGCAATCAAATAATTACTTGCCTCTTATTGAATGACTCAAGACCCAGAATATCTTAGTCAATAGACTGGCATCTAAAATAGAAAAAACAACAAACAGCACAATAAAAAACAACCGATAAACAATTTATTGCCTATTCACAATATCTTACTTTAGATCTCTCATTGAAATGTTATTATGGTATGTACAAGTCTCAGTTTTCAGTCCCAATGCCAAGAAAGATTTGTTCAAAACTTTCAAAATAAGTATAAACTATCATCAGAGCATGTTGACAGAGCCACATTTACACAACTTGAAGCAGGCTCTTTCTCCCGTGAAAAATAACATCCCATTTTGCAAAATTATCAACATTCCATATTTACTACCATTTCAGTGTACTCTAAATATTTCACTACTTAATGAAATAGTGACCACAATCTACTAAACCTCTTGTAGCAAGACACCAAAAGACAAACACGTGAGCACTTACTGAAAGAGGAAGCCACAAGAAAGAGGAAGTTCCTTGCAAGAGCTCTGCATTTAATCATCAACTATTTCAGAATAACTTAAGGAATTGGACTGTACCTTTCAGCAGTTTCAAAAATATCTTGTTTATCTCCTTCAATTTTAATTGACTCGGTGACTTAATCGGACTTCCCTAGCTTGGCTCTCTAGCAATTCCTGGCCAGATTTCAGAACCATCTTCTATAACCCTCTTCCAAAGGAGTAGGTTTTAATTGCAAAAGTAAATTCCAAAACAAAATATTCTTTTCATGTCTTAAGGTGATGTCCCTTCTATATAAGAAGCTTGTCCTCCCCGAGGCTATTTAACCTTATTCCTGCTTCAAAGAGTATTTTTAAAATATAACAAACACCAAAACAGTTGTTAAAAGGTAAAGGTTCCTCTCACACATATGCACTAGTCGTTCCTGACTCTAGGGGGCAGTGCTAATCTCTGTTTCAAAGCTGAAGAGCCAGCGCTGTCCGAAGACATCTCGGTGGTCATGTGGCTGGCATGACCCAACGCTGAAGGCGCACGGAATGCTGTTACCTTCCCACCAAAGGTGGTTCCTATTTTTCTACTTGCATTTTTACCTGCTTTAGAACTCGTAGGTTGGCAGAAGCTGGGACAAGTCATGGGAGCTCACTCCATCACATGGTGCTAGGGATTCGAACCACCGAACTGCTGATCTTTCTGATCAACAAGCTCAGTGCCTTAGCTCCCAAATTAATGGTTGTTAATTTGACCCAATTATACTATTATTTCAATTTATTGTTCTTGCAAGCCAGGAGGCCAAATGTTTCCCAAGGTGAGATCAGCTCTGATCTTTCTAGCATTAAAAAAACCCCGAAATATGTTTTATTTTTATTTTTTTTCCCTAAGCAGGCTTGGAGCTCTAAGAGAAATGGGGAACCTGCAATACTGTTATACACTACTATATGTAAAATATTTGTCTGCTTGCCTAATGATTTTAGATTTTTATTATCATAAAAGTTGAAGACACGTTAATAAAATTAATAATTTGATTTTGGGGGTTTTTTCCCTTGATTTAATCCATTCTTTATTGTATGATGCCTAGAGTCATGTTCATGAGGTAACCAGCTATATAAATATCATAAATAAATATCACAAATAAGTGTCATAAATAAATATCATAAATAAATTGAAGGTTCTTTCCTAAGGCCTTAAACACCTGTTGAAGCATTGATGGATTAGATGACACTATAATTGATTTATTTACTTAATCTTGACTGGAGGCAGATTTTTTTTATTGTTTTGAACCTTTTATGTTTTAACTAGTTGAATTTTATAGCTTTTCAAATGATTTTTGTATGGATATATATATATATATATATATATAGATAGATAGATAGATAGATAGATAGATAGATAGATAGATAGATAGATAGATATAGATATAGATATATAGATATATATATATAGATATATATAGAGATAGATATATATATATATAATCTATATCTATTTTGATTGGGATTAGCCTTGAATTGGCTGAAAAATGGGCAGCTATATAGTTTTTTAAAAAGACATGGGGATGATGGGAACACATCCAGGTTACCTGGGCCAGATTAGCTGCGGATGATGGGCACAGTAGCCCCAATTTAAGTGGAAATCACTTAATTGGGGAAGATTATAGCCAGTAATGGGGTAGTTAAAACTGACACCCCACTCCGTCAACCTTCATTCGCTCCCAGGAAGCCCACTGAGGAGGGGCATCTTGAGGCCATCCATCTCAGCCCAGCCTACTTCACGGCATCGGTGTGAGACACACACACCCCTCCCAGAATGGCCAAAGAAACAAAAGGATAGGATTGGATAGGATTTCAAATGTCTATTTTTTTTAACAAACCCGCCCCCTGGCGCGAAGTGCCAACTCCGCCGCCCTTTCTTCCCTCAGCCCAGCCTACCTCTCAAGGTTGTTGTGGAAACCCCCGAAGCGCCAGAGAGGGAAAGGCAAGCCGTGGAAAAAAGCCAACGTCGCTGCCTGGAGCCTCTCCTGAAAGACCAGCCGGCGATTAACCGCCCGCCCCGGAGTTCCCCTCAGGCGCCACCCACGGCTTCTCGGCCGCTGCTTCACTTCCGGTCACGGTTGACGCCGCGGCTGCCGTCGCCGCGTCGAACCATCCCGTGACTAGGGGAGGGCGCAGCTACATCGGTGAGAGGGGGCGGGGTTAATGAAAAGGGCAGCGCGCCTGTGCCGAACCCATTTCTGGGTAGCTCTCGCGAGAGTAGCCGTCTGCCGCTCTCTCGCTCCCTCGCTCTCTCTCTCTCTCTCTCTCCCCTTGCGTGAGGAATGTAAGGGGCGTGTCCCGCGTGAGGGGCGTGGCCAAACCATGACGAGTTGCGAGTCGCAGGGCGCTCTCTCCTTGCGTGAGGAGCGTTAGGGGCGTGGCCGAGCTGTGACTGCTTGCTGAGGCGCCGCTCGCCGCTCTCGCTCTCTCTCTCTCTCTCTCTCTCCTTGCGGGAGGAGCGTTAGGGGCGTGGCCTGCGTTAGGGGCGTGGCCAACCCGTGACGGCTCGCTGAGGCGGCTTCGCTCGCCGCTTCTCCCCTCCAAGATGTCGGCGCTGGCCGTGGCGACCGCGGCGGCTGCCACCGCGGCCGCCGTCACCGCCGCGCGTTCCGAGAGGCAGGGCAGCCCGGCTTCGTCGCGGGGCTTCTACTTCAACACGGTGCTGTCGCTCGCCCGCTCGCTGGCCGTCCAGAGACCCGCCCCGCTCGAGAAGGTGCAGCGGGGGAGAGGGGGGCGTCGAGGGTCTTGGGGTGGGGGCTTCTGTGGGAGGGGGAGGGCAGGGCCTGGGCCGCTAATAGAGGGCAAGAGCAGCCGGGAGGAGGAGGAGAATAAAGAGGGCTGGTCCTGGCAGAAACTGATCCATCAGTCGTAGAATAGAGCTGGAAGGGACCTTGGAGGTCATCTAGTCCAGCCCCCCTTGCTCAAGCAAGAGAGCCATACCATTGCAATCAGTCAGTCAGTCAGAATAGAACTGGGAGGGACCTTGGAGTTTTTTTACTCTATTGACCATTCCAATCAATCAATCAATCAGTCAGTCAGAATAGAACTGGGAGGGACCTTGGAGGTCATCTAGTCCAGCCCCCCCTTGCTCAAGCAAGAGATCCTATACCATTGCAATCAATCGATCAGAATAGAACTGCAAGGGATCTTGGAGGTCTTTACTCTATTGATCATTCCAATCAATCAACCAGAATAGAGCTAGAAGGGACCTTGGAGGTCTTCTAGTCCAGCCCCCTCGCTGAAGTAGGAGACTCTGTGCCTAGACCATTTCAATCAATCAATCAGAATAGAACTGGGGGAGGCCTTGGAAGTCTTCTAGTCCAGCTCAAGCAGGAGATCCTGGGCCTAGACATCTCAGACAAGGAGCTGTCCAGTCTCTTCTGGAAGTTTTTGACAGTCACTTGTCTGAAATGATCATGACCCGACAAATGCGCGCCTGTCAACAGCGCACCGACAAAACCGCGGTGATAAAACCATGACGTCAACAGCGCACCCACAAAGGTGCGCCGACAGAAGCGCGATTACGGTTAAGGTAAGGGTTAGGGTTAGGTTCAGGATTAGGGTTAGGGTTAGGGTTACCTTTAGGGTTACCTTTAGGGTTAGGTTTAGAGTGCACTTCTGTCGGTGCGCTGTTGTCGGCGCGCTTCTGTGGTCATTCGTCGGTGCAATTTCAAACTCCTGCTTTTCTCCCCGCGGTTTTGTTGGCGCGCTTTTCTCGAGCGCGCATTTGTCGGTCAACCGAAATGATATAGGTTCCCCTGCTTGACCAAGAGAGTTGGACTAGAAGACCTTCAAAGCCCCATCTATTCTAAAAGTTCAAAGAAGAGCAACTAAAATGAATCAAAGGCCTGGAGATTAAACCATACCAAGAACAGCTGCAGGTTTTGGGTCTGGCAGCTCGTCTAAAGAAAAGAAGAATTAGGGGGTGACATGATAGCGGTGAACTCCAGTGAAAGTTCAGGACTTTTCTTTGTCAGATAATCTACCTGTTCGTCAGGTGATCACAAGGATTTACATAACCAGGTACTTGCATTGTTGGGAAATGCTTGTGCTCTTGCAATATCAGGCGTATGAATTGTGTTTACAGTTTCTCTGTGCAAATAGAAAGGTTTCTACCTGTTTAGTTTCAAAAACATTGTTCATTTCCCCCCTCTCTTTTTTTTTTTTTTAAAAGGGAACTTTTGTAATAACTTTTGGTGTCTGCAGCATATATAAGGGTTGTTCTCAAGCTGTTCAGTTGCTTCCAATTTTTTAAAACAATTCGGTAGACCTCCTTTTTGCTAGGATGATCTATCAGTCAATACAAATAAATAACAGTCATTGCTCCTTTGTTTTCTGGTGACTTTTTATTATTACCGAATGTAGGTGTTGTTGTTAGTTGCAAACTCTTGTCCGACCCATCGCGACCCCATGGACAACATTCCTCCAGGACTTCCTGTTCTCTACCATCCTCTGGAGTCCATTTAAGCTCACACCAACTGCTTCGGTGACTCCATCCAGCCACCTCCTTCTCTGCCGTCCCCTTCTTCTTTTGCCCTCTATCGTTCCCAGCATGAGGCTCTTCTCCAAGGAGTCCTTCCTTCTCATTGGGTGGCCAAAGGATTTGAGTTTCCTCTTCAGGATCTGGCCTTCTAAAGAGCCGTCAGGGTTGATCTCCTCTAGGTCTGACCGGTTGGATCACTTTGCAGTCCATGGGACTTACAGGAGTCTTCTCCAGCACCAGAGTTCAAAGGCCTCCATTCTTTGGCGCTCAGCCTTCCTTATGGTCCAACTTTCACAGTCATCCATTGCAACTGGGAAAAATGTAGGTGTAGCTTAGATTAAATCCGATTTATGTCTGAGCTGATGTGTTGGATGTTCTGCTTGGGAGCAAGCCTCCTACATTATTGTGGTACTTTTTAAAAGTAATTAAGCACAGGATCAGTTTCTTAGTTTAGAGCAGTTTTTTTTTTTTTTTTACAAACCTGATAGGGTTAAGATGTGTGGACTTCAATTCCCAGAATTCCCCAAACAGTTTAAAATTGCCAGCTTTGGAAAGCACTGGTTTAGAGAGATTCTTTCTAAACTTGGTGAGTGTTTGGTTGTTTTGAGAAAAGTGTATTCACGGTTTCTTTTTCTGCATAGAATGATTGTTTTCTGGTAAAGGTTGTAAAGGTGTAACTGCTAAAGGTCTGAAGTAAAAGTAAACTTTTGCCGGACTTCAATGAACATTTACTAAAGTCAACTGCAGGCAGTAAAAGAAAGCAAACGAAAAGAAAATGCGTGCATGTGGTTGTTGAAACCTCTTTTGTGTTCTTCCACCAACACAATCACAGATTTCTCTACAGTTTTTCTGCTACCAAGTTATCTTCAGCTGATTCTTATTCATCGGTCTTTCTGCAGATTACATAACCTAACCTACAATTCAGGTGTTCATTTGAGACCATATTCACTACTGTGGCTTTCCAAGTGACAGCGCCACACATATTTTTGTACAACACAGCATGTAATGATGCAGCTTTGGTTCTCGTGTCTATGAGTTTTACTTTTGGATGATTATTATCCTGTCCTTTCCTACATATTTTGTTTTTATGACTGTTTAGTAGGCAAAACGGGTAAAAAAATACAGAAAGATTTGTTCTGGTCCCTACCAGATTGCATGAACTCCATATGGCAGTGGCATTTAAGTGGGTTAGAATATACCTCTGTATCTCTATTGAGTGGTCAGAGAGCAATGAAGAATTAAGGACAGTAAAAGATGGATATACCGTATTTTTCAGACTATAACGCACCGGTATATAAGACCCACCAACATTTTCATGTTCTTTTAAGAGGGAAAGGGTGCGTCGTATACTCTGAAAAATACGGTAAATAAATACTAGTTCCAGAAATTTCTGAAAAGTATCTCAAAGTGCAAAACTTAGCAAAATGCCTTGCTTAGCCACAGAAATTTGCAAACCTCAAACGCCCTTCCCTGTCGCCAGTGCGGAGTTTTGTTCAGCAGATATATTCTCATTGTTCCCAGAGAGAGAAATATCTGCCTCTACCTAGGATCGAACACACAGCCTCCTGATTGTGAGCTGAGAGCTCCACCTTTAGGCCACCGCACCACTCTATTGAGGTTTACCTGTATATCTTCCCTTTTCTTTCTCCCGTAGGTCCAAAAACTTCTGTGCATGTGTCCTGTGGATATCCATGGGATTTTTCAGCTGGACGAGCGCCGCAGAGATGCTGTGATTGCACTGGGAATTTTTCTAATAGAGTCTGACCTGCAGGTACCGTTCCCTTTATTGACAAATACTTAAAAAAAAAGATTTACAACCCCTCCTTCCTCGGGTTCTCCAGGCCACCGGCCACAAACTCAGTATACTGAAATAAAATTATTAAAACACCATAATATCTCACATTTGCTAAATTTGTTTAGCCACGTTAATTCGCTTAAAGCAGTGTTTCTCCAGCTTGGCAGTTTTAAGATGCGTGGGACTTCAACTCCCAGAATTCCCTTTGCTGGCTGGAGAATTCTGGGAGTTGAAGTTCACCCATCTTAAAAGTTCCTATGGTTGGCAAACACTGGCCTAATTGGTTGGTCGTTTCTTTCCTGAAACCTTTCTCTGTGCATTTTCGGCTTAATCTTATTAGCCGCGTGGTGCAGATTATTCTGATAATTTGTGCAATGCATTTCAGCTGAGCTTGTCCTCATTCTTAGAGTCTCGAGATAACATTTACCTACCTGCATTCTCTTGTTGTTGTTGTGACT
Organism: Thamnophis elegans; assembly: GCF_009769535.1. Lineage (NCBI taxonomy): Eukaryota > Metazoa > Chordata > Lepidosauria > Squamata > Natricidae > Thamnophis > Thamnophis elegans. The sequence goes on from NC_045553.1 coordinate 8,514,787, forward strand.
TTTTTGTTTTTGTTTTTTCAGCACAAAGATTCGCTCATCCCTTACCTTCTCCGGCTATTGAGGGGCCTTCCCAAAGTGCAGTGGATTGAAGAAAGCAATTCGCGAAAAGGCCGAGGTGACTTTTTAAAAAGGGGGCAGAGATGAGTTTAGCCAGATTTTAGGCTTAGGCCAATGTGTCTTAACTTTAGGGACTTTAAGATGTATGGACTTCAGATCCCAGAATTCTGCATGCGGGCTGGACCTCGAGTCTTTATTGATTAGCCCTTGGGCCATATAAAGTGCAAAGTTTCAGAAACAAATTATTACTAAAATTTGATAAAAGCAATTTAAAAAGGAATTTGTGAAAACACAATTTAAAATGGAATTGGAATAAAATAAGTTTTAAAATGGAATTGGAATAAAATACAGCCTAAAATGAAATTGGAACAGAGTACAATCATTTAAGATATAGATAAAACCTGATAAAATTATATTTCGGTGACACCTCTGCAATCTACCCCAATCAGTCCCACATATGTAGATCTCAACCGAACCATTTTGCTTTAAGGATTGTGCTGTGTTAAATGTTATTTTCAGGTTCTGGCCGCAGATAAAGTAAGTTGTTTTGATATGATGATCCCAATGGGTCCTTCGTTTGGTGTATTGGCCAAGGTCCCTGTCTCTCACCCCCTTATACAAGCAACTATCCAATAGGATGTGAGCAAAGTTTTCTCCCTCTGCCCCTCCGCAAATGCAGAGATGCTCATTGTAGGGTGTAGAATGAAATCCACCGTATCTGACTGTTTTGTCAAGCTTTTTTGAATCTCGCTCGTAGTAAATATCTCCCTAAGATGTTTTGCCAGTTGTAACTTCAAATAGCTGTCTACTTGAAAAGTACATTTGTATGTACTCAGCATGCTGGCTGGAGAATTCTGGGAGTTGAAGTCCACACCTCTTTAAAGTGTCCAAGGTTGAGAAACATTGGTTTAGCCTAGACCAGAGGTGTCAAACTCCATTTCATTGAGGGCCCCATCAGGGTTGTGGCTGATCTTCCTGGGATGGGTTGGCCAGGGTGGGCATGGCCAGCTTGATCTGGCCAAGGTGGCCGTGGCCACCTTGACGTGACTCTTATCGGGGGTGCCTGTGGTGGCCTGAGTACTCTGCTAACGAAAACGGGCTCCCGAGCTCCATTTTCAGCTATGACAGCTTCCAGCAATCCTCGGCCAGCGAAAACGGAGCTCGGGAGGGCTGCGGCTTGGGCGTTTGCTGCTTCCAGGTATCGCCTGTGGGCAAAATGTTTGATACCCATGGCCTAGACTACCTGATGTCAGTGTCAGGCCTGCAGCCATCTTTTCTTTTGGGCCTTTGGCCTGCCACACTTTCTATTCTGCTATGCATTTTCTATTATGGGAAAATGGGACGGGGGATTGTATGGAGTTAGATGCTATGTAGCCATAACAACATTCTTTCTAGAAAGCCAAGGTCATCCTTTGTCTCTGCACCTGACCGGAACTGGATGGGTGGAAGCTGCCAGCGTGGCAGTGGGAGATTGGACCATGGGATGGACTTGTGGGTGTGGGGGGGGGCAGGATCTTGAACTTTCAACTGGGTGGGAAAAACTGGGAAGCTTTCAGATTCGGGTTTCCCCAGATGTGCCCACATGGCTCTCTTAATAAATTGGAACTTTGAGCAATACTTTGCCTTGGATTCTGATTTGCTTTTGGACATTATTTGGAACCCTGACAGTCAGCTTCTTAAATCTGGATTTGTGAGGCAAGGTGGTAAGAAAAGGGATGGAGGTTTAAGACAGTGTTCACTTCCATGGCTCATTATGAGATGAGTGGCAAATATATTTAATTAATAACTAAACTAAAAAGCTGGCTGAGCCCCCACATCTTGCTCTTGGGTGGATGGCTGGCGTGCATTCATCTGGTTAATCGCAATCCTGATCCATTACCACACTTATAGGCACCCTTCCAGTCGCAGAAAACTTCAGCTTCTGTTTGGTGACCTTGCTGTCTGACGTGGCCTACAGGGATGCGTCTTTAAGAGAGCAGGTAAGACTGGTCACATGCCATTCAACGCCTTGACATGTTTTTTTTTCTTATTTAAAGTCCCAAAGGCGCTTATTTCAAGAGGCAAGTGGATTTCCTGGGGTTTTTTTTTTCCTTTGAAGACATTGAAGAATGCAAACGACCAGATGTCTGCAAGGAGTATAAATTCATTCCATTATCCCCCACCCACCCACCTTCAGTCAGAGCTGAAGAAGCTTTCTGGATGAGAAGTGAAATGTCTTCAAAGGAAAACCAGAAAGTCCAGTTGCCTCTTGAAAAAAAAGCACCTTTGGGAAAACCATAACCTGGATGACTGAGAATTTCCATAGACACTTAATGGCCACTTAATGGCCACTCGTTCAGTGCCGTTATCCAGTTAGAACAGATACTTATGATGTGTCCTTGAAGTTCCGACACCCCCAACAGTCATGTAATTGTGATTCATCACTCAGTAATTTCCGAGTGGTCCTAACATCCCACAATTTCCTGCTGGCTTCCCCTATGCAAACACAGTGGGAAAGCCAGCGGGAAATCAGAAGTCACAATCACCTGAGGTCTTTGCTTAATGATCAATGGTGATTTGCTTAACAATGGCAACTAAGGACTACCAGAACTGCCAACACTAACTGGTACACTCACACAAAGTTGCACTTTACAACTGCATTGCTTAGTGACAGACGTTCCGTCCACAATTATCATCACTAAGTGAGAACAGTATCTCTGTCCTTGTTGCATTAGTCAAGTGGAGGACATTCATTCATTCATAAGGCGATAAGGACCAAATGATTACTGGTGAGTAAACTTCACCAGTAAACCTCCAACTTCAAATAGCTAAAATCTCTTTTTGCAAACATGTTTTCAACAATTAGCAATTGGGTGCTTAGAAACATAGAAGGAAATATGTTAGTTATAGCTCTGGCTTTATCTTTGTTTCACCCTTCTGACGCCTAACACTGTTACTTCATTCTGTAATCTTACATTACTGTTAATGTTTTGTTATTTTAGGCTATCCTCTGTTGTTAACAACCTGGAGTTAGAACCTGAAACGTGTTTATGTAATGTTAATTCTGCCCCTAGATTTTTATTTTTAATTGCCTCCCTTTGTTGTTACAGGTTTTGGAGCCAATTTTACAAGTGATGCAAGTTCTCTTGGGGATGTGTCAATCTCCACAGATCCAGGATAAAGGTATGTTTCCGATGTAATATTGCACCTTGTAACAAAAAATATTAAATTTTTCCACCACTGTTTTTTTTTAAAAAAAAAATTTATTTTTAGAAAAAAACAAAATATAAAACATAAAAAGATCTTCCAGTTAAATCCAGCGTGTCGGTTGGTTATAAAACTTTTGTGCATCCCCTCCATAGTCCTCGCTTACAATTTGTATACAATCTCTTATTATCAATGTAATATACAGTATATGTATACATTATTATCATTGTTAATCATTTATCTGACTGTAATTATTATTCCTTCATTTTATACGAGATATTCTAAATTTTGAATCAATGTATATTATAACAGTTCATTGCATCCTCCTAAATCCATCCAGTAGTAGTACATTTTTATATTATATTCTATGTCTCTTCCCCCCCCCCCCGGTTTTCATTTGCAAATGACTAGTACAGATAGTCCTCAACTTACGGCCACAGTTGAGCCTCAAATTTCCATGGCTAAGCAAGACCATTGTTAAATGAATTAAATGACCTTGGGGACAGTTCAACTGTCATAGGTCCATGCCAGTTACCAAGCACCTGAATATTGATCAGGTGATCTTGGGTATGCTGCAACAGCCATTAGTATCAGAAGCGGTCATAAGTCCCTTTTTTTGAATGTGCCATTGTCACTTCTAACAGCCATTAAACGAATGTACGTCAAGGATTATCTGAAGTTTTTGAGAGTCTGTTGTGACTTCATACAATCACTAAGTGATTGGTCATGTTGTGACCTACCAGCGGAGCTGACAGCAGATTCGGACAGTGAGGAGGTTGGGGAGGAACCTGGGCCAGTCCTGGAGTCTGGGGAAGGCTCTGATGAGGCTCTGTGTCGGAGGCAGAGAGGGGGCCAGGGCCGTCCAACAGTTATCAGCTGCCTTCGGAGTCAGACATCAGTGAGGCAGAAGAACAGCTGGAGACTGTTCCCAGTGTTGAGACGATGAATGGCCCCTCCCAGAGGAAATAAAAGGGCGAAAGGGGAGTGGAGTTTGCAGGAGACCATTAGTTCGCTTCATTGGTTCGTGACTCTCCGAGACTCCTTGCCAAGTTTTGCAGATATCAGCCTGGCAGCTCTCCAAGCCAGATAAGGTCTGTGACTGTAAATCCACCCTCGAAAGACTTTGCTGGATGTGAATGAGCAGAATTCACGGTCAATTCATAAATGGGGCTTTTGTCGGGACATGGAGTTTGCTTCACGCCCTTAGGAAGCCTAGGTCAGAACAGGTCATGTCAAGGACTACCTGTAGATGGAAGAAACGTTATATTGCAGGGGTCTCCAACCACCCAGGCCGTGGCGTGCCAGAAACCGGGTCGCTCAAAGAAGCAAAGCCCCCCCCCCCCTTCTGCATGAAACCGGTCCCTTGTGCCCCAAAGGCTGCGGGGTGTGTGTGTTATGTTGGATGAGGTAGATAAACCCCCGACGTTTTGCTTTTCCAGAATATTTGTGCAAATACGCCCTGCCTTGCCTCATCGGAATATCCCGAGCATTTGGTCGCTATAGCCATTCAGAAGAAGCTTTGCTCTCCAAGCTTTTCCCCAAAGTGACCCCGCATTCCCACCGGGCCTCCAGCGATCTGGAGGGGATTCGGAGGCGTTCCTTCAATGACTTCCGCTCCATCCTTCCCAACTCCCTGCTGACCGTCTGCCAGGAAGGATCCTTAAAGAGGAAAACGGGCAGCGTTTCCAGCATCACACAGGTAGGGTTGCTTTTGGGAAGACAAAAATCTACCTGTATCCCACGTCCCGAACCCCAAGCCTCACTTTGACACCGGCCAGATGTCGTGCCTAGAATTGCATTTCCAATCTAGCTGAAAAATTAAGCACGTGGATGAGGGTATTTCATCTTGAAAATTTGCACAGTTAAAATAGTGGTCTTCTTTTAATGGCCCCATAATCCCACATGAGGTGGAGTCTGGACAAAGGAATGGGGCTGAGTGTTTACTGCCCCGATGCCCTTCCTGTCGCCAGGGCAGGGTTTTGTTCAGCAGTTACATTCTCATGGTGCCCAGAGAGAGAAATATCTGCTTCTATCTAGGATCGAACTCACAGACCTCCTGATTGTGAGGCGAGAGCTCCACCTCTTGGCCACCTCACCACTCTAAAAAATAATAATGGTGATGGTGATGAGAAGTAACTCTGCCTGGAGCAATTTAGGGGTTAACGTACCAGGCTAGAAATCGGGAGACCGTGAGTTCTAGTCCTGCTTTAATCATGAAAGCTGGCTAGGTGACTTTGGGCCAATCACCAGGAGATGGTGACTTCTAGTCCTGCTTTAGCCACAAAAACCAGATGTGTGATTTGGAGCCAGTCACTAGGAGATGGTGAATTCTACTCCTGCTTTAGTTGCAAAAGCCAGTTGGTTGACTTTGGGCCAAACACCAAGAGATGGTGAGTTCTAGTTAAATCCAGCTGGGTGACTTTGGGCTAATCACCAGAAGATGGTGAGTTCTAGTCCCTCCTTAGGCACAACGTTCCTTTAACTCTTTCTTATCCAGCGCCAATTTAGTGCAGGCTTTTAGTTGACTAGATCCTTTCGTACTGTAAGGCATGAATAATAAATTAGCTGAACTGAAGCTTAATGTGAGGTCCTAATTCTTCAATCCCAAGAGAAGTTTGGATTTCGAAAGGCCTTCAACCAAGGGGAAATCAGTGGCAATGGCCTTTCTTCAATATATTTTCATCGTAATTCTTCCCACCCAACTAGTGGGACAGAGCGAAGTCCAGCCCCATTGGATGGTATTTCATGCCTGTCTTTATATTTCAAGGTCAGTCCTGATCGTGGGATTATCCTGCCCGGGTCTCCAGGAGGAACGGCCATACAGTATTTTGAAGGTATTTTTCTCTCTCTCCTTTTGCAAAAAAAATATATATCTAATTTTATTAAAGTGCCAACTGGACAGCAACCATGAATGTGACAGGTCCTTGGTGCACTCTGAGCTTGGTTTTCTTGCAGATGTTTCATGACCCAACTAGGTAACATCATCAGTGATAAAGGGAGTGGGGAGCACGGAGGGGAGGAAGAGGGGAGGATTGAGGAAGAGGACTGTGGGGTCCTTGGTGCTCTCTGAGCTGGGTTCTTTCATTACCCAAACTAGGTAACATCAGTAATCTGATGATGGGCACTGATGAGGTTACCTTGTTTAGCCTTCTTCATTATCAAGTTGAGTCTTCAAGAAAACAACCAAGTTAGAGAGCACCAAGCACTCTACTCTCCTCCTCCTCCTCCTTCCCCTCTTCCTCCTCCAACTCCACTCTCTTCTAGCACTGATGGTGTTACCTAGTTGGATCATGAATTGTTTGCAAGAAAACCACCAAGCTCAGAGAGCACCAAGGACCCCTCATTGCAACCCTGAGCTACAAATAAATATTCTCTTTTATTGAAACTGCTAATGCACTGGGCAACTTCTGACAGTGGCCAGCCAGAGCTTGTGATGTTACCCATCCTGCATTCCCCACCCATACTAAACAGTGGTGGGTTCCGGATCCCGTTCCAATCAGTACGGTTGGAGCGGGCCCGGCATTGTCCACATGGACGAGTGCAGCGCGCCCGTGCATCTTGCCGTCCAGCGATGCCTCCGTGAGCCTCCGTGACACACCAGCTGCTCGGCAGAGCATCGTGCAGGTGTTGTACGTGTCGTGCGCGGAAGCGCCGAAGACTTTAAAGACAGGTAAGGAGGGCGGGCGGGTGGGCCTTCCCGAGCACCATACCGGAGCTGTACCTGGTGCTCCAGGCAGGCTCCAGTACGCCCATACTGGGGCGTACTGCCTGCAACCCACCACTGATGCTAAACCATAGTTACCTTGTTGTGCAAGCTCTATCGGTACTACGGTTTTCTTGCAGGATTTAAAGGAAATCCAATTAAGCGTAGCCTCTTGGTACTTTGGTTAAACCGTCGGCTTGGAGAGCGAATGTCTCTTTTGCTTCCATCTCTCCCATTTTTGTCTCCATGGCCAACAAAAGGGATCAGTTACCATTTTTCTCTTCCCTTCTTTAATAAGCAGGTTCCTATCTGCCGGATGGAAGTGCCCTGGATCCCGAATATTATTTCTCCACCATCAGCTCCAGTTTCTCTGTTTCGCCCCTCTTTAATGGGATCAGTAACAAGGAGTTTAACATTCCACTAGAAATGCTTCGCCAGTTGTTGAACATGGTAAGTGGGCCGCCACTTTGAGAATAATGTACAATAAAGATGGGTGAAATGCTACCAGTTTGGACCAGTTCGCCCGAACCAGTAGTAAAAATGCTACCCATTCGTCCAAACTGAGAATACAATAGAATAGAATACAGAAAATGAATGGAATAGAATAGAATAGAATAGAGAAGAGGAATAGAATAGAATAGAAAAAATGAATGGGATAGAATAGAATAGAGAAGAGGAATAGATTACAATGAATAGAATAGAATAGAGAAAATGAATGTAATAGAATAAAGAAGAGGAACAGAGAAAATGAATGTAATAGAATAGAATAAAGAAGATGAATAGAGAAAATGAATGTAATAGAATAGAATAGAAAAGAGGAATAGAAGAGAATAGAATAGAATAGAGAAAATGAATAGAATAGAGAAGATGAATACAATAGAGTAGAATAGAATAGAGAATAAAACAGAACAGAACATATATATATATATAAACACAGCCATTCCTCTTGTCAACAATACCCCCCAAAATACAAACCCAATGTACCACTTCGACCCTCCATATACCCTTTCTTTCGCCCCCCCTCCAACTTTCAGAACAGAATATATTTTTATTGCGGTCATAGACCAGCAATAGACATCACTTTTTACAATATATTAAAATACTGTATGTAAAATATATAATATATATGGCATTAATAGTGGATAATAACATCCCTGTTAAGAAAATATATGTTTTCAAACTGTTAGGGTCACTCCATAGTTTCTGTGGGTGAAAAGCCGATAAGTATGTGAGTAAATATAATGTTTCAAAAATTGTTATTAGAGATATCTCCCAAAAATTGGTACAACTTGACAGCTATAATTCTGTAACCAATTTTTTTCTTGTGGACATTGCAGCAACACAAGAGTTTTGCCACTGCATGCGTGGTAGACAGATTTGAGTCCTGGAGGAGAAAGCCCACATAAAAATTGTCTGCCCTCCCTGGCAATCTCTCTAGTAAGGGGAGAATGTATGCTGACCTGTTGTGGCCCAGCAGGAGCCGTTGGAGCTGCAAACAGACTCCGACAGCAAGGGGCCTTATGAGTCAGCTCTGGAAGAGGTGGAAGACCCTGGACAGGGTTCTGACTCCGAGCAGGGTGCAGAGAGGCTGGTTGGCCACCAGGAGGCGCTTGAGGCATGGAGCAGCGGTGACAGCCGAAGGGAGTGTGCTCATGACGTCAGGCCCTGGAGCAGTGGGGAGGAGACAAGGGAGATGGTCCTGGATGCCCGGCAACGCTGGGCAGATCGACGGAGAAAACAGCTATGCAGTTACAAAAGATAATTGGACCCAGTTGGTTGTAATTAGGCTCCCCTCAAGATTGTATTTAAGGAGGGACTCGGGGAGGAGTCTGATTTGCAGGATTCAACTTCATTCATAACGCTGAAGAAGCTGTTATCTGTCTTTGTCGAAGTCTGAGTTGCTGCCAAGGTTCTTATCTGTTTGTTGTGCTTGGCTTTCAGCCACCGAGGTTTATGTTTCCTGTTAATAAAGTGCTGTGAAATTCCAGTTAAGCTTGTCTTGGCATTTGTTACTGGACGGAGGAGGTGGGTCAGAACACTGACCTATGAACTCTTTATAACTCACAGGACGCCCGAAACGGTAGTAAAAAAAAAAATCCTACCGGTTTGGGTGAACTGGTTTTTCCAACGATCAGCTGTGAGGCTAATCTAAATCATGTGGCACAGCAGATTTCCCCCCTCCTCTCGCTGTTCGCTTACCTTTGCAGGCACACTCTGCACATGTGCAGAAGGTCCTGCACATGCACAAAGGTGGTGTGTGCGAGCGAAGCAAGCGTGCGCGCGCCCAGACTGCTACCGGTAGCAAAGGTAAATGGATTTCACCCCTGGATAAAAAGGTCTGTGAAGATTCTCCGTCATCCAGGTCGTGGTTGTCCCAAAGGTGCTTTTTTTTCAAGAGGCACCTGGACTTTCTTGGTTTTCCCTTGAAGGCGTTTTGCTTCTCATCCAAGGAGCTTCTTCAGCTCTGACTGGATAGCGGGGAATGGATTTAAACTCCTTGCAGACAGCTGGTCATTTGCATCCTTTTAGCAAGTCGTTGAGGCTACCTGGAGGTTTTATCTCTGTCCTCGGGGGTTACCTGAATAGTTCAAAAGGGTTTGGAGCTTTCTTGGAACTGCTGAAAGGACTCTGTTGTGCAGCTGTGCTTTCTGCTGGATGGGGGAATTTTTTTGCCCTGTGTCCCTTCCTTGTTGAACACAGGCACACGCTGTTTGAGATGAGTTTGTGACCCACACAATCCACGTTGTGTTCAAACGTTTTGAAAATGTTTGGATTTTATACACACATACCTTTCTTCATCTGTAGGTCAAACAAATAGTTGGGGATTCTGTTCTCAAAAACCTGGATGCAGTGGCAACTGAAGTTATCGAGGTACGTTTATTTTTACAGGGAAAAAAATAGAAAATACTTGTAGCTCGGCTTTTAGGTTTTGCCAGTGGTTTTGCTTTTCAAAGTTGTTTCGTTTTAGTTTCTGAACGTTTCGTTACCAGACTAGCTAACATTATCAGCAGGATTTTTTAATCCTACTCCTCTTTAGCTTGAATACTGTGTTTCCCCAAAAATAAGACCAGGTCTTATTTTCCTTTGGGTCCCAAAATAAGCACTAGCGTGCTTCAATGCCAGAGTTCTTGAGCCAACATGACTGGAGGAGGAATTCTGGGAGTTGAAGTCCACAAGTCTTAAAGCTGTCAAGTTTGAACACCCCTGGGGGTTTTTTCTCTAAAGGGTTAGGGGGTGCAAAGGTCTTGTAACTTGACAGCTTTAAGACTTGCGTGCTTCAATGCCAGAGTTCCTGAGCCAACATGACTGGAGGAGGAATTCTGGGAGTTGAAGTCCACAAGTCTTAAAACTGTCAAATTTGAACACCCCTGGGTTTTTTCCCTAAAGGGTTAGGGGTGCAAGGGTCTTGTAACTTGACAGCTTTAAGACTTGCGTGCTTCAAATGCCAGAGTTTCTGAGCCAACCTTTGGGTTGCTAAGCAAGAGCATTGTTAAGTGAATTTCACCACATTTTACAAGTCAGCCATGCCCACCCAGTCACATGACTGCCAAGCCACTCCCACCCGGTCACATGGCCGGCAAGCCACTCCCGCAAAGCAGGCCACACCTACAGAAGAGGTTCTAAAATATTTGAAACCCACCACTGGAGCTACCCCCCACCCCCCCACACTGACTTACCTCAGGGCCCCTGTAGCAAGGCCACTCACGCTCCTATACCTGCCCCGCCTTGCAGCCATGGCTCCAGCAACCCCATCCAGCAGGACTCCGCTTGGCCTCCTGCTCCGTTGTGGCCGTGAGCAAGCAGAAGTGAGCCACCGGCCACGTGGGCCCCAGCTGCAAAGGGCTGCTGTCACAAGGCAGATATCGGGATGTGGATTGCTTGGCTGCAGGAGCCCTCAGGTGGGGCGCATGAAGCAGCTCCACACCACCCTGCCTCGCCTCGCAGCCTTGGCACCGTAGAAAACAGATGGAATGGGTGAGCGGTCTGCTGTGCAGGCATTTCAGCGGGGCTTATTTTGGGGGATAGGGCTTATATTAAAGGTGAAGGTTCCCCTCGCACACAAGTACTAGTCGTTCCGGACTCTAGGGGGCGGTGCTCATCTCCATTTCAAAGCCGAAGAGCCAGCGCTGTCCGAAGACGTCTCTGTGGTGATGTGGCCGGCATGACTCAACACTAAAGGCACACGGAACGCTGTTCCCTTCCCACCAAAGGTGGTTCCTATTTTTTTACTTGCATGTTTTACATGCTTTCGAACTGCTAGGTTGACAGAAGCTGGGACAAGTAACGGGAGCTCACTCTCTTACGCGGTGCTAGGGATTCGAACTGCCGACCTTTCTGATCGACAAGCTCAGCATCTTAGCCACTGAGCCATCACGTCCCCTGGGCTTATATTAGACACACATGGGAAAATATACTAGGGCGTATTTTCGGGATAGGTCTTATTTTCAGGGTATGTCTCGTATGGTCACTTGGTTGTCTGATTGGTTGTTCGTTTGGAGCTACATTTAAATTCTGAGCAGCTGATTGGTTCCCTGGTTGATTGGTCATCGAATGGCCTAAGTCAACAGGCTTGTTAATTGCTCCTTTGGGAGACTCCTATCTTCATTCTTTTAAAGGAATTTCCACCATGCAAACCCGATGCTTTAAAGTTTGCTCTTGAATTGACCCTTTCTGTTAAATGCTTTACAGGCCAATCCGCACGTCGAGCTGGTCTACAAAATGTTTAGCGACCCTTTGTACGTTGCTCAATTCAAGATGCTGAGAGACACCCTCTACCACATGAAAGGTAGGAGGATTGCGGTAATAAAAAAGACGAAACCTCTGTTCGATCATTGGCCCGTAAAAGGCGTTAATAAGCTTTTCGATTTTCTGGTGATATAAAAGAATAAAAAGAATAGAACAGACTAGACTAGACTAGAATAGAATAGAATAGAATAGAATAAGGAAAGAGGAAGGAGAACAGAATATAATATAATAGAGAATAGAATAGAATTGAATTGAACTGAAAATAGAATAGAATAATAGAATAGAATAGGGAACAGGATAGAATAGAATATAAAATAGAATAGGGAATAGAGTAGAATAGAATATAAAATAGAATGGAATAGAAAATACAATAGAGAATAAAATAGAATAGAAAAGAATAACAGAGTTGGAAGGGACCTTGGAGGTCTTCTAGTCCAACCCCCCTGTTTAGGTAGGAAACCCTACACCATTTCAGACAAATGGTTATTGAATATCTTCTTAAAAACCTCTGGTATTGGAGCACTTACAACTTCTGGAGGCAAGTTGTTCCACTGATTAATTGTTCTCACTTGTCAGGAAATTTCTCCTTAGTTCCAGGTTGTTTCTCTCCTTGATTAGTTTCCACCCATTGCTTCTTGTCCTGCTCTCAGGTGCCTTGGAGAATAGCTTGACTCCCTCTTCTTTGGGGCAGCCCCTGAGATATTGGAAGACTGTCTCCCCTAGACCTTCTTTTCATTAAACCAGATATATTCAGTTCCTGCAACCGTTCTTCATATGTTTTAGCCTCCAGTCCCCTCATCATTATTGTTGCTCTTCTCTGCACTCTTTCCAGAGTCTCAACATCTTTTTTACATCGTGGCGACCAAAATTGCATGGGTTTTCACGAATGTTAATCTCAAAATATCTTAGGCGTTTTCCTACTGAATATTCCCAGAGTCCCAGAGAATATTCCCCTGTTGCTCATCTGTACAAAACTTGAGTGGTTTGGTATGAAGAACATTTGTCAAAGGGGAATAAAACTATTTCTGGTTTTGAAAGAACGGCCAATTAAGCTTAGGATCCAGCATTTTAAATAACCTGATGGCTTTTGTGCTACACAATCACAGACATTGTTTTTCTCAGAATTCTACTCATTTTTTTCCCCTTTTTCTTTTCCGTCTCTTAGATCTTCCCAACTCTTTTGTGAAAGAAATTCATGATTTTGTGCTGGAACAATTCAACATCAGCCAGCCTGAGCTTCAGAAACTCCTTCACGAAGTCGATAAATTGCACAACGAGCTGAATCCGCTGAAACTGCGTTGCCAGGCGAACGCCGCCTGCGTGGATCTGATGGTTTGGGCTGTGAAGGATGAGCAAGGTGAGTCTCATATACAAGTAGCTGTTCTGACCTCCTCCTCCGTCCAGTAACGAATGCCAAGACAAGCTTAACTGGAACGTACTTTAATAGCAAGACACCAAGACCTTGGTGGCTGAAAGCCAAGCAGAACAGATAAGGACCTTGGCAGCAACTCAGACAAACACAGCCAGCAATAAACACAGATAAGGCTTGGCAGCAATCCAGCCTGCCAAGCTCACAGTAATGTCCTCCGACATTCAATCTTGCGTTGACTTCTGCAAAGAGGGGCGTGTGCACCAGTAGCTTTTTATAGTCTCGAGAGGAGCCTAATGACCAGCTGAGCACAATCACCTCCTGTAATTGCGCCTATTAGCTCTTTGATGGCGTGCATCCAGGAACAACTCACTACTGGCCTCCGGCTCACATTCCCTTGTCTCCTCCCCACTGGTCCAAGGCTCAGGTGCTCCTTGGTGGCCAACCAGCCTCTCTGCGCCCTGCTCGGAGTCGGAACCCTGTCCAGGTCCTCCACATCCTCCAGAGCCGACTCATAGGGCCCCTCGCTGTCGGAGTCTGGTGGCAGCTCCAACGGCTTCTGCTGGGCCACAACAGGTAGCCAAGGGAGACATTGGTTAAGTTGGTTTTGCCCCCTTTGATGACTTTCGATCATCTGTACAGGTAGTCCTCAACTTACAACAGTTCGAAGTTACAACAGATCTGAAAAATGTGACACGGCCTTTTTTCATACATAACAACCGTTGCAGTATCTCCATGGTCACCTAATCAAAATTCGGATGCTTGGCAACTCTCTCATATTTATGACAGTTGCAGTGTCCCAGGCGGGTTGGTGGTGGTTCATGTGATCTTTTTGCGATCTTCTGACAAGCAAAATCAGTGCAGAAACCAGATTTGCTTAACAGCCACGTTACTAATTTAAGAACAGCAGGGATTCACTTAACAAAAGTGGCAAGAAAAGTTGTAAAACGGGACAAAGCTTGCTTACCAAATTTCTCACGTAGCCACATATACGTTGGGCCCGATTGTGGTCGTCCTTGAGGACTAGGGGGTAGACAGCATGGTTAACGACTGCGGTGTGCAACAACCAGTTGAAAAATTTACTTTCTGATCAATAGTTGCATTTACAACTGACAGGCATTTTTGCTTGTGACAAGCAGAGTTACTGTATTTTTCAGAGTATAAGACGCACTACCCCCCCAAAAAGAGGGGTGAAAATTTGGGTGCATCTTATACAGCGAATGTAGTCTCGCCCACCTGTCAGCCCCCCACCCTTTGGCCCCTGCCACCCAGCAATTTGCCTCCTTGCAGCAAATAGACTGTTTCAATTTCAGCTTCAGCACAGCCTGATTAGCACAAGCAGCTGATTGTCGGTTGGATCCTCCTCCTGACCATCAGCTGTTTCAGACTGCAAGGGCCCCATTTTCGGCCTCCGCATCCCTGCAGCCTGAAACAGCTGATCGTGGAGAGGCCGATCCAATCGGCAATCAGTTGCTTGTGCTAATCAGGTTGTGCTGAAACTGGGATTAAAACAGGCTGTTTGCTGCAAGGAAGCAAATTGCTGGGAGGCGGGAGCAGATTTTTTCCCCTTGTTTTCCTCTCCAAAAGCTAGGTGCGTCTTATACTTCAGAGCGTCTTATACTCCAAAAAATACAGTAATCCTGTACAGTAATACAGTGGAAATAAACTTGTAAGGCCAAGTTGCATGTTTTTTCACTTAGTGACTGTCCCTGATCCTAATTGTGGTCACTGAAAGAGGACTACCTCTGTTGCACCGGTTTTGCACGCACGAGCACATCTATATCTGTTTTCTTTTGATATTCTCTTGAGTTTAAATCTCTTCCTTTTTGTTCTCTTGCAATCCAGGAGCAGAAAATCTCTGCATCAGGTTGTCTGAAAAGTTGCAGTCTAAAACCTCCAGCAAAGTGATCATCGCCCACTTGCCTCTTCTGATCTGCTGCTTGCAGGTGTGGTGGAGTGCAGTCTGGATTCCCAAGAGGGAGGGGGGCGGCTTCCCAGAGGGCAGAGAGGCAGCGGAGCTTGGAATCTCCAGCAGGCAGGAAGGAAGAAGGCTGAGTTTAACAGATTTTAACAGATTAACGGAGTTGGAAGGGACCTGGTAGGCCATATAGTCCAACCCCCCTGCCCAAGCAGGAGACCACACCATTTCTGACAGATGGCAGTCCAGTCTCTTCTTGAAAGCTTCCAGGGATGGGAGCTCCAGTTCCCCACATTGGGGAACAGACTTTAAGGGTCAGTTAGAGCCAGGATTGTGGGGTCTTTCTTCCATGTGTCACGAGTAACATTCGGTATCTTCCCATCCCCCTCCCCAATCACAGGGTCTCGGCCGCTTGTGCGAGAGGTTCCCCGTGGTCGTTCACTCGGTCAATCCATCTTTGCGGGATTTCCTGGTGATTCCCTCTCCAGTCCTGGTGAAATTGTACAAATATCACAGCCAGTACCAAACAGGTATGTTCGGTTCACTCATTAGATGCCACTCTGAAATTTTTGTCCCATTCACGGCTCACTTTCTCTTGCGTCTTGCTGGTCAATGGAACAGCTCAATTGGTTTTTCTTTGAGTTTGGAGGGTCGTTCTTCGAGCTTGTGGGTCGATTTCCAAACGTTGTGTTACCAGGCTAGATAACATCAGTTGAGTTTAGGGGGTGTCAGTGTTCTTCGGTTTATAAGGGCTTCAGGTGTGGGTGTATCAGGTGAGGGTCTTGTGATGGGTCAGGTGTGAGTTCTGACCGAGGCTTCCCAAGACCATGAAGCAAACTCCTTGTCCCGACAAACCCTCCCTTTTATTAATTGACTGTGAATTCTGCTCATTCACATCCAGCAAAGTCTTTTAAGGGAGGATTTACAGTCACAGACCTTATCTGGCTTGGAGAGCTGCCAGGCCAATATCTGCAAAACTTGGCAAGGAGCCTCGGAGAATCAGGAACCAATGAAGTGAACTAATGGTCTCCTGCAAACTCCACTCCCCTTTTGCTCCTCTTTTATTTCCTCTGGGAGGGGCCATTCACCATCCACCTGTGACTTTACTCCCGTCAACCCCTGTCCTTTAGCTGTTCCCTTCGTCTGGCAACTCTGCGCATGTACACACTGGGAACAGGCTCCCGCTGTTCTTCTGCCTCAGCGATGTCTGACTCTGAAGGCAGCTGATAACTGTCATATGGCCCTGGCCCCCTCTCTGCCTCCGACACAGAGCCTTCCCCAGACTCCAGGACTGGCCCAGGTTCCTCCCCAACCTCCTCACTGTCCGAATCTGGTGGCCCACAACATACAGACAGATAGATGAATATAGCTCTATATGGATGAATATAGAGCTCAGGATGGCTGCATGCAAGAAAGGTCGTAAAACGGGGGGAAACTCACTCTGCAACACCCCCCCCCCCATTTCTTTTCCCCTAGGCACCAACGACATCAAGATCAGCATAACTAATGAGCACGCGGAGTCTACGTTGAGCATAATGTCGGGCAAGAAAAATGAGTCCTCTATGTACGAACAGCTCCGGGACATTGCGATCGATAACATCTGCAGGTAGGCTTTATCACAGGTGTGCAAAGAGGTTGGTTCTCTCAGCAAGGTAGAAAAGCCACCCGGGGTTCTTAGTAAAAGGCAGATTTTGCCAACGCCTTTTCGGCTATAACTGGAGGACTATCCCAAAGGTGCTTTTTTTCAGGAGGCAACTGGATTTCCTTGTTTGTTTTCTTTGAAGACGTTTCACTTCTCCTCCAAGAAGCTTCTTCAGCTCTGACTGGATGGTGGGAAAGGGAAAGGAAGCTTCTTGGAGGAGAAGCGAAACGTTTTCAAAGAAAAAAAAACAAGGAAGTCCAGTTGCCTCCTTAAAAACCACCTTGGAGTGGAAGGACACTTTGATTCCCACCACGGAAGAATAGCAATAGCACTTAAGACTTATATACCGCTTCATAGTGCTTTCCAGCCCTCTCTAAGTAGGCTGGAAATAATAATATATTATTGCTGACTCTGCAATAATATATTATATATTATTATTGTTGTTATTATATACTTTATTCATTAAACATGAAACTCAGTCAACCAAACATTCAAAAATGCATCACAGATACCATTGACTGGTTCTAATGGTTGATACAGGTTGATGCCAGCATCCTAGATGTCAACCAAGTATCTTCTTAAAATTTATTATTATTATATACTTTATTCATTAAACATGAAACTCAGTCAACTGAACATTCAAAAATGTATCGCAGATACCAGTGACTGGTGCTAATGGTTGATACGGTTTGCTGCCAGCATCCTAGGTATCAACCAAGGACCTTCTTAAAATATAAGATGTTCCAAGCAGCGCAGTTTTTTGCAGTTCCGCTGGTGTTATTGCAGGAAGCTGCAATTTGTGGATGTATCTTGTAAAATTCTTGGACATGGTGCCAAGTGCCCCGATGACAATGGGTATCACTGTTACATGCTTCATCCATAGTCGTGTAGTTTCAATGGCCAGGTCACAATATTTCATTATTTTTTCTAGTAGTAGTAGTAGTAGTAGTTGTTGTTGTTGTTATTATTATTATTATTATTATTATTATTATTATTATTATACATAATAATAATATTTCATCATTTACATGTACATGGGAATAATCTTTTATCTTCCAATTTCTACTTCTATTATCTAAGCACTGATAATAATAATAAAAAAGAGAGTTTGAAGGCATGAAGCTTCCAGTCAAATTATGTATCTTGCAGGTGTTTGAAAGCCGGTCTGACCATCGATCCCGTCATTGTTGAAGCCTTCTTAGCCAGTTTATCAAACCGTCTCTACATCTCCCAAGAAAGCGATAAGTAAGTGACTTCAATGCTGCAAAGTGATCTCGCAGAGTGATAAAAGTTGGAAGGGGCCTTGGAGGTATTCTAGTCTAGGGGTCGGCAACCTGCGGCTCCGGAGTCGCATGTGGCTCCTTTCATTTCTCTGCTGCATCTCCCTGTCGCCGGTTGGCTCCACAATGGATAGGACTTTCTGTTAGGACAGGTAGAGGAAAAAGGACGCTGCATTAGGAGGAGACTCTATGGTGGGGGACCTGGACTTCCTGTCGGCAGAGGAAAAAGGACACCGCGCTAGGAGGAGACTCTATGGTGGAAGAACTGGACTTCTGGTCGGCTTCAGAATTGAATGGGAGGGGCTTCCAGTTAGGACCTTTGTGGCTCTTTGAGTGTTTCAGGTTGCCAACATTTTGACCAAAAAACCTGCTTTTTGCTCGTGTCCCCCACCCTCCCCGGAGCACTCTACAAGCCTCCTAAAGGCTATTCATGCCCTTTAAAAAAAAACAGGTCCATTTTCACGAAAAATGAGAGGTCTGCAGAGTGCAAATACTTTGTTTTTTAAATTTGCCTCTTCAAAACCTTGGTGCGTCTTATACTCTGAAAAATACGATATCTCTTTTCTTTAAAAAAATACAAAACCATCTGGTTTCAGCACAGATCCTTTGAAAATCTGGAATTTGGTGGGTTTCCTCGAGATAGTTCTGCAACCTAAAAAGCTTTTTACAATTGTTTTTTTTTTCCAGTCCAAAGAGGGCATGAACACATGAGCATCTTAGGAGGTCAAAAGTGCGTCAGCCTGGCAATAAAATGTGACATTTTCTCTTCTCTGTGCTGTTCCGCAGAGGTTGAGCAGATTCCAGAAACAAATTATCTGAAATTGAAGCAGTTTGAAGTCTTCTAGGGATGTTCTGGACCACAAACAAATCTTGTTTCATCCAGGGTACCAGGTCCAAAACATCCCAGACTGCTTCTGTTTCCAGAAAGTTACATCTCCCCTGAATTGTCATGTTCTAGAAGAACATTCAGCATGTTCCAGAAGAAAGTGGAAGTGAAGCTCTCTGGATTATTCCATTGCTAGGGGAACAGATTTTTCACAGACAATTCAGTACCCAAACTAGGTAACATCATCAGGGTTGCATTGATGATGTTACCTAGTTTGGGTAACAAAACATCTGCAAGAAAACAACCAAGCTCAGAGAACCCCACAGTCCTCTTCCTCTCCATTGATGATGCTACCTAGTCGGGTAATAAAATATCTGCAAGCAGATGACAAAACTCAAGAGAGGACTAAGGACCCCTGAGGATGCAGGCGCCACTCCGAGTGGTCGACCATGGCTCTTCTTAACCACTCTGCCTGGGTGTTGGTCGTGCCGGAAATGTGCTCCGCCTGTACAGACAGGAGGTGCTTCTCCGCCCACCGACCTAGGATGTCGGCCTCCAACATCAGGGATCTGGAGCGCCTGCCCCCCTGGCGGTTGATTTGTGACGTTGTCCGTCAAGACCCTCACATGACGCCCCTGGATGCCGGTCTGGAATTGAAGCAGGGCCAGTTGGACCGCCCTCAGCTCCAGCCAATTGATGCTGTGAGTGGCTTCGGTTGGGGACCACCTGAGACCACCTGCCCTCCTCCTCCTGCTCTCTGAAAACTCACCTTCCTTCTAGCATTGATGATGTTACCTAGTCGGGTAATAAAATGTCTGCAAGCAGATGACGAAACTCAGAGAGGACTAAGGACCCCATAGTCGTCATAGTCGTCGTCCTCCTCCTCCTCCTCCACCACCACCACCACCACCACCTCCTCCTCCTCCTCCTCTCTGCAAACTCCACTTCCTTCTAGCATTGATGGTAGGTACAGTATAGGTGGTATCTTGCTCAACAGTAATAACCGTGAGAGGAATCTTGGAACCATTTAAATATGAGCCAGCCATGTGCAGCAGCTGCCAAAAAAGCCAACACAGTTCTAGGTTGCATAAACAGAGGGATAGAATCAAGATCGCATGAAGTGTTAATACCACTTTATAATCCCTTGGTAAGGCCACACTTGGAATCCGGCATTCAGTTTTGGTCACCACGATGTAGAAAAGATGTTGAGACTCTAGAAAGAGTGCAGAGAAGAGCAACAAAGATGATTAGTGGACTGGAGGCTAAAACATATGAAGAATGGTTGCAGGAACTGGGTATGTCTGATTTAATGAAAAGAAGGACTAGGGGAGACAGGATAGCAGTCTTCTAATATCTCAGGGGTTGCCACAAAGAAGAAGGAGTCAAACTATTCTCCAAAGCACCTGAGGGTAGAACAAGAAGCAATGGGTGGAAACTAATCAAGGAGAGAAGCAACTTAGAACTAAGGAGAAATTTCCTGACAGTGAGAACAATTAATCAGTGAGACAGAAGTTGCCTCCAGAAGTCGTGAATGCCCCAACACTGGAAGTCTTTAAGAAGACGTTGGATAGCCATTTGTCTGAAGTGGTGTAGGGTTTCCTGCCTAATCAGGGGGTTGGACTAGAAGACCTCCAAGGTCCCTTCCAATTCTGCTATTGATGATGTTACCTAGTTTGGGACATGAAATGTCTGCAAGAAAACAATCAAGCTCAGAGAGCATCAAGGACCTCTCATTTCAACCCTGAGCTACAAAATATTCTTCCTTTATTGATAGTTTTTTTTCCCCACATTAATATGCATGCAGATATTTTTTTAACAGTGACTTGTTTTCTTTCAGGGAAGCCCACCTCATTCCAGACCACACTATCCGTGCACTGGGCCACATAGCCGTGGCTCTGAGAGACACCCCCAAAGTGATGGAACCCATTCTGCAGATCTTGCAGCAGAAGTTCTGCCAACCGCCGTCTCCTCTCGACGTGCTCATCATTGACCAGCTGGGCTGTTTAGTTATCACCGGAAATGTAAGGATGTGTCAATTGCCTGGGAAGCTTGTCAATTCCAACCGTCATTCTGGGTGGTTGATTGTCAGGGTCCGCTGAAGGCTGATCAGTTCCCTGTTGATATGGCAGGTGCTTCAATTATCTTTTCGCCAAAGTGGTATTTCGGTCTACACCCAAAGCCTTTTGTTGTGGCTCACCAGCAGCCAGTGGAGCTGGCAGCAGAGTCGGACAGCGAGGAGGTTGGGGAGGAACATGGGCCAGTCCTGGAGTCTGGGGAAGGCTCTGTGTCGGAGGCAGAGAGGGGGCCAGGGCTGTCCGATAGTTATCAGCTGCCTTCGGAGTCAGACATTAGTGAGGCAGAAGAACAGCTGGAGCCTGTTCCCAGTCTGCACATGAGCAGAGTAGCCAGGCGAAGGGAACAGCTAAACAACAGGTGTCGACTTGGGAGTAAAGCCACAGATGGACGATGAATGGCCCTTCCCAGAGGAAATAAAAAAGGGAGCAAAAGGGGAGTGGAGTTTGCAGGAGACCATTAGTTCACTTCATTGGCTTGTGACTCTCTGAGACTCCTTGCCAAGTTCTGCAGATATCGTCCTGGCAGCTCTCCAAGGCAGATGAGGTCTGTGACTGTAAAGGAGGATGGGCCAGTCCTGGATTCTGGGGAGGGCTCTGTGTCGGAGGCAGAGATGGGGCCAAGGCTGTCTGGCAGTGATCAGCTGCCTATGGAGCTAGACAGCAGTGAGGCAGAGGAACAGCTGGAGTCTGTTCACAGTGTGCGCATGCGCAGAGCTGCCAGAGGAAAAGAACAGCTCAGAAATCAGAGTCGACTTGGGAGTAAAGCCACAGGTGAACAGTAAATGGCCCTTCTCATAGGACATAAAAGAGGAGCGAAAGGAGAGGGGACTTTTGCAGGAAACCATTCATTCATTCTGTCATTAGGTTCATTTCAGGAGTGTGAAGATCTGTCCGTTAATCTCAGAGACTCTGTGCCCAGTCTTTCCTGGTAAATATTTGGAAAATATTTACAGGGCAGCTTTCCAAGATAGATAAGGTCTGTGGTCACAAATATTCCTTTGAAAGACTGCTTGCCAGGCCTTTGCTGAATATGAACGAGAGGAATTCACATTTGCTTAATAAAAGGGAGTTTGTCGGGACCAGGATTCTGACTGGTGCTTTTTGGGGAAGCCGAGCTCAGAACACTTTTGAACTCCGTGTGCCCCAAATGAGGATTACTCCAAAGTGCACCAAGCTGGGTTCAATTCGCATCTAGGAACAGCCTGCAAAGATTCTGTCGCATCTTCTTTCTCAGGAGGACCTCTTGGGAACTAGAACTTCCTTCATTTGAAGCTTCTAGGTATCTTCTAAGACAGGGGCGTCAAACTCAAAGCCCGCAGGGTGCTTAGATCCGGCCTGAGTGGCTGGACTGGAAATAGCAAATGACCGGTCCATGGTGCCTGTGCTAGCGAAAACAGGCCACCGACGCCCCACACCCCGTTTTGGCCGGCAGGGTGCTGCAGGGGGACGTCCGTCTCATGTCCTCTACCCAGAGGACAATGACAATGCTAGTCCAGCCCTCCAAGAAATCCAGTTTGGCACCCCTGTTTTAAGAGATCATGTTGGGGATTCAGTTCCCGTTAATGGTGTCAGGGTTAATGCTTTCATTTGTTTTGTACCCAAGGTTTTTTTCTTCCCCTTGCTAATGTAGGTTTTACTTCCTTTTTTCCAGCAATATATTTACCAGGAGGTGTGGAATTTGTTTCAGCAGATCAGCGTGAAAGCAAGCTCCATTGTATATTCTGCGACTAAGGACTATAAAGATCACGGATACAGGTAACTTAATTTTTTTGCTGCGCTATTGAAATATATATTTTTAAAATTACTGGTTTGTAGATTTTTCCCCCCCTTTTCATTTTTTTTTTTTTGAATTGAGAAACTGATGCTTCACACGACAATAAAAATGGCTCCCCAAGGTTTTTTTTAAAATCGGGGTGTTAGATCTGGAGCCACCTGGATTTATTCTATTTTATTTGTTTATGAGTGCGTGGCTCTGTGGTTAATGACGCTGAGCTTGTCGGCTAGAAAGCTGACCGTGTTTGAGACCCAAGCGCCATGCGATGGGATGAGCTCCTTCTCCTTGCCCCAGCTCCTGCCCACTTAGCAGTTGGAAAGTGTGCCAATGCGAGTAGATCAATTGTTAGAAATTCTGTTTATATAAAGTACCATACAAAGCAAACAAAGAGCACAGTCACCATGTGCTTTACCCCTCAACCATATAACTATAACAGCAAACAGGAAACTCTACTTAGAACAAAAGAGTATATACCATAGATCCATACTGCCTTCTACTGGCTGAATACTGCTGTAGTTGTTGCATAGAAATACATTGCAACAATGAATTCCAACACCAATATGTATCACTTCAGTGGGAAAGTAACAGCGTTCCATGCACCTTTGGCATATAGCCACGGTGGCCACATGACCAAGGAAAATGTCTTCGGACAGTGCTGACTCCCTTGGCTAAGAAACAGAGATAAGCACTGCCTCCTAGTTGGGCACAACTGGATAGGAAAAACTTGTATTTAGTTATTAAATTTCCGTGCCACCCGTCTCACCTAGAGGGATTATCTAAGTCCTGTTTACCAAGGTTTTTCAGAGAAGTGTTGTAGTCAGCTACCAGCCTGCAGAGATGGCAGCAGAGTCGGACAGTGAGGAAGTTGGGGAGGCACATGAGCCAGTCCTGGAGTCTGGGGAAGGCTCGGATGAGGGCTCTGCGTCGGAGTCAGAGAGGGGGCCATCTGGTAGTTATTTGCTGCCTCCGGAGTCTGACATCAGCGAGGCAGAAGAACAGTGTGAGCCTGTTCCCAGTCTGCGCATGCGCAGAGCTGCCAGAAGGCAAGAACAATTAAGAAAACAGGGTCGACTCCAAGGAGTAAGGCTTGGGGGTGATTGGCCCCTCACATAAGACATAAAAGAGGAGAGAACAGGACATGAGCTTTTGCAGGAAGCAATTCGTTCATCTGGTCGGTTCAAGCTTTGAAAAGTTCTGTTTGACTCTGTGCTAAGTTTGGCCTTGCTCTGCCTTTGGCACTTAGGTCTCTGGCAGCTAAGAGATAAAGGTAGGTGTTTATCCACATTCCCCCGAAAGATCGTGACAACTCGAGCAGACATCTGTCGGAATCTTCACAGACTGTTGGTGAATCCGTGCGGACTGTGAATGACCATAATTCACAGCCGTATAAATGAAAGAGGGTTTTGGGGACTAAGATTGTGATTTATGCTTTCTCAGGAAGCTTAGGTGAGAACAAGGAGTTTCACAGTCCCTTTCATAATCTTACCCAGCTTTAAACAGGAGAAAAATTAGATGACATGTTTCATCAGAAAGCTGATGCTTCTTGTTTTCTTTTCTTTATTTCCCCCCCTCTTCTGTTCTTTCTTCGGCCTTCTCATCAGGCACTGTTCCTTGGCTGTTATTAATGCCCTGGCTAACATAGCTGCCAATATACAGGAGGAACATCTCGTGGACGAGCTACTGATGAATTTGTTGGAACTTTTTGTGCAGCTGGGGCTGGAAGGAAAACGGGCCAGCGAGCGGGCCAGCGAGAAAGGACCGGCACTGAAGGTAGGCAAGGAAGCGATGCCATTCTCCAAAGCTGATGGAGTCATCATCCAGGCGTGGGTTAACTCTGTCCAGTATCCAATAGGACTGAGTTTACAAACTGTGACGTCATACCTCCCGTGGTAGCTCCTCCCAGCTTTTAGACTCAGTCTACTAATTTTGGACTGGCTGTGCCTTTGCCTCTATCCTCCAACTTTGGAAACTTTAGATAGGAACATGTTGTGGCCCAGCAGGAGCCGTTGGAGCTGCAGACAGACTCCGACAGCGAGGGGCCCTATGAGTCAGCTCTGGAAGATGTGGAGGACCCTGGACAGGGTTCAGACTCCGAGCAGGGACCAGAGAGGCTGGTTGGCCACCAGGAGGCGCCTGAGGCGTGGAGCAGCAGTGAAAGCCAAAGGGAGTTGGTCCCGGACACAGGCAAAGGCGGTCAGATAAACGCAGAGAGCAACTACGCAGATACAGAAGATAATTGGACCCAGGTGGTTGTAATTAGGCTCCTCCCAAGAGAGTATAGAAGGAGAGACTTTGAGAGGAGGCTGTTTGCAGGATTCAACTAATATACCAACGCTGGAGAAGCTCTCGTGTGTATTTCTTATCTTGGAAGTCTGGATTGCTGCCAAAGTCTTGTCGGTGTGTTAATGTACTGTAAATAAGTTGTCTTGGAGTGCCTCAGCGTACAGAGGTGTGGTCAGAACAGGAACATGTTTCAATTTGGCTTATTTTATTTCTAAAAAATCTGCCCTGCCTCCAATTACCATCAGAGTAGGCAGGAAAAGTGTTGCGGTGATCTGCGGTCTCGCCCTAATGGCTAGCAAGCCACCACAAGGCTAGGAGGCCGCCATGAGTCAGGTCAGGAGCGGCCCACTTAGGATCTACGCAGCAGCAGAGTTTTGCGGCAGCAAGCCCATGAGGGGGGGGGGGTAACCCCAGCACACAGAGTAAAGGAACGAAAACCCCAGAAGATTTAAAATAATTAAAAACAAACCCTGGCAAATAGATGGGGAAGAAATTGAAGTAGTGACAGATTTTGTTTTCCTGGGCTCCAAGATCACCGCAGATATGGACCGCAGCCTAGAAATTAAAAGAGATTTGCTCCTGGGGAGGAAAGCAATGGCAAATCTAGACAGCATCCTAAAAATCAGAGACATCCCCCTGCCAACAACAGTGTGTCTAGTCAAGGCTGTGGTTTTCCCAGTTGCAATGGATGGCTGTGAATGTTGGACCATAAGAAAGGCTGAGCGCCAAAGAATGGAGGCCTTTGAACTCTGATGCTGGAGAAGACTCCTGTGAGTCCCTTGGACTGCAAGGCGATCCAACCAGTCAGTCCTAGAGGAGATCAACCCTGGCTGCTCTTTAGAAGGCCAGATCCTGAAGAGGAAACTCAAGTACTTTGGCCACTTGAGCTTAACAGCCAGAAGAATGCTTGTTTCTTTCCCCCCTTCCACTTACCTGTTCTCAGTTGGTCTCTGTTGTCTTTCGCAGGCCTCCAGCAGTGCAGGCAACCTCGGTGTGCTGATCCCTGTTATTGCTGTGGTGAGTGTTCACTTTGTCTCCTAAAACAGTGCGTTTTAAGTTTGAACAAGAAGCATTGTAGGAAATCTGGAGAAACTTCTCCCGAGAGCTTTTCGGCCGGATGCATGTGCTCTGCTAGCAGTTATCACTGTGATGGCGATCCTATGGCATGCGTGCCGGAAGTGGCACACAGAGCCATCTCTCCGGGCACGCCAGCCATTGCTCTTCCAGGTTTCTGCCAGCTGGTCTTTGCACCTGCGGGAGTACTGGAAAATGGAAGACCAGGTGAGCAGCACACACCAGAAACCAGAAGCGCAGCTTTCCGGCACACACATGAGTACCGGGGAACTGGTCTTCAGATGCTCCTGCACATGCGCTCCAGAGAGCTGCTCTTCCGGTTTTCGACACTCCCACGCATGCACGTTGGGGAGCTGCTCTCCCGGGGAGCTGCTCTTCCAGGGAGCTGCTCTTCTGGTTTCTGGTATTCCCATGCATGAACGCTGGGGAGTTGCTCTTCCGGGGAGCTGCTGTTCCAGTTTCCATTACTCCCATGCATGCACGCTGGGGAGTTGCTCTTCTGGGGAGCCGCTCTTCCGGAGAGCTGCTCTTCCGGTTTCTGGTACTCCCACACGCATGCACACTGGGGAGCTGTTCTTCCAGGGAGCTGCTCTTCCGGTTTCCGATACTCCCAGGCATGCACGCTAGGGAGCTACTCTTCCGGGGAGCTGCTCTTCCGGTTTTCGGTACTCCCAGGCATGCACGCTGGGGAGCTGCTCTTCCGGGGAGCTACTCTTCCAGTTTCCGGAAGTCCCGCGCATGCACGCTGGGAAGCTGCTCTTCCGGTTTCCGGTACTCCCGTTCACCTACACTGAGTTAGAAGGTCATTAACCATCTGTTTGAAAGTCTACGGAGATTCTCAGTCACTCAGGTCGTGGCTGTCCCAAAGGGGCTTTTGTCACAAGGCAACTGGGCTTTCTTTGTTTCCCCCCCTTGAAAACGTTTCCCTTCTCATCCAAAGAACCTCCTTCGATTCTGATGAAGCTTCTCGGACGAGGAGCGAAACAAGTTCAACGAATAACAAGAAAGCCCAGTCGCCTCTTGGAAAAAAGCACCTTTGGGATGATTTTCAAGGATATAAAAGGAAGTTTTGGACAGCACCTTTGGCACATCTGCTTGACATTTCAAATTGTTCTTGTCGGCCACTTCTCACCACTTCCTGGGGGCACAGGTTGGAGAACGCTAACTAAACCAGCTTAGCCTGGCACGTTTTAAGAAAACTGCTGGTTTTCTGCAAAAGCTGCGGAGGGGGGGGGGAATATTGAGAATGTATTCAATGAGACCATTAGAATGCAAGGTCCTGCATTTTTATATAGCTTTGTGGGCGAGATGAAATAATAAATAAATAACGGAGTGCTGTTTAAAGAAACTTTTCCAGATTATACGTTGCAGGTTTATCAGAAGTCCGAGACCCTGACGTGTAAACATGCTTTTTGTTTTTAAGTCTGGCTTCTCAAAATAATATTTTCCGCTGCAGTGTTCACGAAGGGCAAAAGTCATGCTTGCACGAGTCGAGGTTTATCTTTCATGGCTGTCCTCTTTCTTTAAAACCTGTATTTGAGAGGCGGCCACAAAGAGGAGGGAGGTCAAATTATTTTCCAAAGCACCAGAGGGGCAGGACAAAAAGCAATGGGTGGGAATTAATCCAGGAGAGAAGCAACCTGGAATGAAGGAGGAATTTCCTGACAATGAGGACAATTAAACCAGTGGAATAACTTGCCTCCAGAAGTTGTGAGTGCTCCTTCACTGGGGGGGGGGGGGTGTTTCAAGAAGAGATTGGATAGCCATTCCTCTAAAATGAGATAGGGCTGCGATAGGGAACCTTCTTGGCACCGAGTGCACAAACCCGAACATGCGTGCTTACGCCAGAGTGCCAGAAACCCAAAGATCAGCGGGCTGTGTTTTGGCTGTTTTAGGTCAGTTTTTTGGCCATTTTCAGGCTGTTTTTGGCCCCAAACCGGTGAGAAAACGGCTTGAAAAATGGCCTGATAAACGGCCTGGTTTTTGGCTGGTTTTGGCCATTTTTCGGACCTTTTTCAAGCCATTTTTCAGGCTGGTTTTGGACTGTTTTGGCCTTAAATGCCCTGTGTTTTGGCTGTTTTTGGCCATTTTTATGGCTGTTTTTAGGTGTTTTTGGCCACAAACCAGCCAGAAAACGGCCTGAAAAACTGCCTGAAATGGCCCGAAAAATGGCCTGGATTTTGGCTGGTTCTTGGGCCAATTTCAGGTTGGTTTTGGCCTGAAAACAGCCTGAAAAATGTCCTGTTTTGGGGGCATTTTTCAGGCTGTTTTCTGGCATTCTGGCACCCGTGAAGATGAGCTGGACGGCGCACTGGAAACCAGAAGAGCAGCTGGCGACGGCACAAGTGCCCACAGAGAATGTTCTGAGAATGGCCGTCATGGAGATAGGGTCTCCTGCTTGAGGAGGGGGCTGGACTAGAAGACCTCAAGGGTCCCTTCCAGCTCCATTCTGATTCTAATGTGAAACACTAGAGATAGTCCCCGACTTACGACTCTGATGGACCATTTCTACAAGAAGCTCCGTTTTTCCCCCTTGTTGGTTCCTTCCAATGAGAGGCACAAATATTTCTTTGTCCTTAATTTGGTGGTGTTTTGGCTTCAAGAAATTAAAACCTTTTTCCAGTAGCCCACGAGAGCCTCTTCCCTCCCACTTGAGGACTTGATTTTACCCCCAGGGCTTCCAACCACATTACAGGTAGTCCTCAACTTACCACAGTTCACTTAGCGACCGTTCAAAGTTACAACATCACTGGAAAAAAAAGTGAGTTAGGAGCGTTTTTTTTCACCCTTACAACCCCATGGTCACATGATCAGACTTCAGATGCTTGGCAGCCGATTCGTATTTATGATGGTTGCAGCATCCCTGGGTCACGTGATTCCCCTTTTGCGACCAAGGGGCATCCAGGTTCACTTAACAACCATGTTACTAGCGTAACCGTGGTGATTCACTTAACGTGCGGGGCAAGGAAAGTCGTTAAATGGGCCAAAACTGACTTAAGCAATTTCTCACTTAGCAGCATCAGTTCTGGGCTCAGTCGCGGTCGTAACTTGAGGACCACCTGTTCTTCAAAGTCACTTTTGTGTTTGGTCAGACAGGCTCTAATCTGATTTTTTTCTCTCCTCCCGCCCCTCCCAACTGCTGTCACTCAGCAAATACCCTCCCGAGTATTGACAGAAGTTAATGGTTACCTTAAGGGTTTGTAAAGCAAATATTTAGCTTCCTTGCAAAATTTGTGATGTCGTGAGTTCTCGGTTGGGATTGCCTGTGTATTTTCCTTTGGCTCTTCTTTTCTTAAACCTTGGTGGTAGCAGCGCTTCACGACGGGTTAAAAGGACAATTTTGATATACGTACAGGAATATCTTTCCCTACAGCTGAATTGCCAATGAGCATATTAACAGCCATGGATCGAGTAAGCATTTATAAAAAGGGAGGAAATTGAGGCTTGTGGGGGGAATAAGATTCCAGCAGGCCATAAAATGTTTGTTCTTAGTTGTGAAGTCATGTCCGACCCATCGCAACCCCATGGACAACCTTCCTCCAGGCCTTCCTGTCCTCTACCATCCTCTGGAGTCCATTGAAGCTCAGGCCGACTGCTTCGGTGACTCCATCCAGCCCCCTCATTCTCCATAGTCCCCTTCTTCTTTTGCCCAGCATGAGGCTCTTCTCCAGGGAGTCCTTCCTTCTCATTCGGTGGCCAAAGTCTTTGAGTTTCCCCTTCAGAATCTGGCCTTCTAAAGAGCTGATCTAAGGGTTGATCTCCTCTAGGACTGACCATTTGGATGGCCTTGCAGTCCAAGGGACTCGCAGGAGTCTTCTCCAGCACCAGAGCTCAAAGGCCTCCATTCTTTGGCGTTCAGCCTTCCTTACGGTCCAACCTTCACAGCCATCCATTGCAACTGGGGAAACCACAGCCTTGACTAGACACACTTGTGTTGGCAGGATGATGCCTCTGCTTTTTTGTGTGCTGTCTAGATTTGCCATCGCTTTCCTCCCAGGATTTAATTCCTTGGCTGCAGTCCCCACCTGCCGTGACCTTGGAGCCCAGGAAAATAAAACCAGTCCCTACCTCCATTTCTTCCCCATCTATTTGCCAGGAGTTCCAAGGCCTCCATTCTTTGATGCTCAGCCTTCCTTATGGTCCAACTTTCCCAGCCATCCATTGCAACTGGGAAAATGGCCTTGCTGCCTGTGCATGCGTGCACACCCCCATGCACTCCTCACGCTTCATGCTCTGCACACTCCCCGTGCACGCATGCGCGACCCCTGCCTATGCATCCCGCCCCCTGCGCAGGCGCGCTGGGCTGGGACAACGGCTTGCATGCCCATATAGAGGGCTCCAGATGCCACTTGTGGCACCCATACCATAAATTCACCATCACAGCTTTGGGGCAACAGCCGACGTGTACAAATTCTCATGTAATCATTCTCTGTTGTAATATTTTTATTTAGGCAACATTGCACAATCCTTAGCGAACTTTCCCCAATAGGGCATTTGCCAGATGTGTTGAGGCCGCTGTTCTGGAGGTGGCCACCTTAACACATCTGGAAGATACAGGTAATCCTCCACTTAACAATTATTCATTTTGTGACTATTCGTAGTGACAACAGCACTGGAAAAAAAGGGGACTCCTGGCTGCTTTTCACACTTACGCCCATTGCAGGTTCTCCGTGGCCGCACGATCAAAATTCAGGTGCTTGGCCACTGGTTCCTACTTACAACGGTTGCAAACGATCCCCTTTAGCGACCTTCCGGCCAAGCCAAATCCACGGGGAAGCCAGATTGACTTCACAGCTGCGTTCCTCATTTTCACCACCGCAGCGATTCACTTAACAGCGGTGGCAAGAAGAGTCGCAAAACGGGGCCAAGCTCACTTAACAAACGTTTCGCTTAGCAACAGGCATGTGGTTGGGCTCAATTGGGGTTGTAAGTCGAGGACTACCCATACCAGCTTTGGGAGGGGGGGGGAGGAAAGCCGTGCGGTGATGCACCCGAGCTCTCCCTCTGCCTATAAAAACCAGTAATCGTGTAAATAAATCTAAAAGGTTTCGAAATGCAGTTGTCCCCACGGATTCTCCCCTCTTAATGCTTGCTGGGGTTGGCAACTCTGCCCAAGAAGAGCAGGCAGCTGGTACGGTGTTCGTAGATCATAAAGAGGAACGGGTGATCAATGACGAAGCGGATTTGAGCTGAAAGGGGCATAAACCCCACGGTGGTCACGGAGGCAGCCTCGGTCCCTTCCTCGTTCACCGTGATGGTCCCTTGATGATTGAACTGTCAAAAGGAAGATTAAATAATTGAGAAGTAGGACGAAAGAAGCACAATAAGGTTTGATGAGGGGGCGAAGGCGCTGACCTGGAAACCAGGAGACTGGGAGTTCTAGACCTGCCACAGGCATGGAAGTCGGCTGGGGTGACTTTGGGCCAGTCACCAAGAGACCCGAAGTTCTCATCCCACCAACTCGGTGACTTTGGGCCAATCACCAGGAGACTGGGAGTTCTAGTCCCACCTTAGGCAGGGAAGTCAGCTGGGTGGCTTTGGGCCAATCACCAGGAGAGTAGAGTTCTAGTTCCCCCTTCAGTATAAAAGTCAGCTGGGTGACTTTGGGCCAATCAAGAGCCAAGGTGGTGCAGTGGTTAAATGCAGCACTGCAGGCTACTTCAGCTGACTGCAGTTCTGCAATTCGGCTGTTCAAATCTCACCGGCTCAGGGTTGACTCAGCCTTCCATCCTTCCAAGGTGGGTAAAAGGAGGACCCAGATTGTTGTTGGGGGCAATATTTTGACTCTGTAAACCGCTTAGAGAGGGCTGAAGGCCCTATGAAGCAGTATATAAGTCTAACTGCTATTGCTATTGCTATAATCACCAGGAGAGTGGGAATTGTAGTCCCGCCTTGGGCCAATTATCAAGAGATCCTGAGTTCTCATCCTGCCAACTGGCTGACTTTGGATCAATCACCAAGAAAGTGGAAGTTCTAGTCCCTCCTTGGGTGTAAAAATCGACTGGGTGACTTTGGGCCAATCATCAAGAGATCCTTAGTTCTAATCCCACCAACTGGGTGACTTTGGGCCAATCACCAGGAGACTGGGAGCTCTAGTCCCACCTTCAGCATAAAAGTCGCCTGGGTGGCTTTGGGCCATTCACCTGGAGAGTGGGAGTTCTAGTCCTGCCTTAGGCATGAAAGTTGTTTGAATGACTTTCTGCCAATCACCAGGAGACTGGGACTCCTAGTCCCGTTTTAGGCATGAAAGCCAGATAGGTGACTTTGGGCCAATCCATCCCTCCCTCCCTCCCTCCCTCCCTCCCTCCCTCAGCTCAACCCACCTCACAGGGTTGTTGTGGGGGGAAAAAGGAGGAGGCAGCAGTACAATGTATGTTTGCTGCCTACGGGTATTTATAAAATAATAAAGCTGGCCTAAAAATCAAAATAAGTAGGTAAATAAATAGATGTTCTATCTAAGGAGCTGCAGTTCAGCCATGCACCTGATTACTGAAGTAGCCAATAATTTTCTAACGCGACTATTATTAAATCTTTTTTTTCCCTGCCCATCTGCATTTTCTCTCTTATTCTCTCTCTCCCTTTTCTCTGCATCCATCTTTCGCTCTCTGATAACGCTCTTTTTTCCTGACTTATCAATCTCAAAAATAGAGAATGTTTCTATTAGCCTACTTCTGACTACAGCACCTAAACCTCAACCAAATAATTCTCCTCCTCCTTCTCCCGCGCAAAAGTTTTTTTTAAAATCTCTGGAGTTTTTATTGGTGCCAACGCTGGATGAACCTTATTGATGGTGATCTTTTCCTCTGAGATGCCGGAGTAGTTGCCCCCCGGGGTGAACAGCTCCACGATCCCCATTTCTTGCAGCGTTTCGATCAAGTCGTAGCTCTTCTCCAGCTTAAATCTGGGCATCACGACTTCGCGGGTTCTAGAGGAAAAATGAGAAGTTAAAACATGAACTGATTCAAGTCTGTTCTTTTATGGATCATTTGCTTAGCGCCAGTCTCCTGGTGATTGGTCCGAAAGTGCCCCAACGGTCTTTCCTGCCTAAGGTAGAACTAGAAGTCTCAGTCTCCTGGTGATTGGCCCAAAAGTTCCCTAATTGACTTTCCTGCCTAAGGTGGAACTAGAACTCCCAGTCTTCCGTTCATGGGCCCCAAAATCACCCAGCTGGCTTTCCCACCTAAGATGGAACTAGAGCTCCCAGTTTCCTGGTGATTGGCCCAAAGGCCAACCAGCTGGCTTTCCCACCTAAAGTGGAACTAGAACTCCCAGTCTCCTGGTGATTGGCCCAAAAATCATCCAGCTGGCTTTCCCATCTAAGGTGGAACTAGAACTCCCAGTCTCCTGGTGATTGGCCCAAAGGTCAACCAGCTGGCTTTCCTGTCTAAGGTGGAACTAGAACTCCCAGTCTCCTGCTGATGAGCCCCAAAATAACCCAGCTGGCTTTCCCACCTAAGGTGGAACTAGAACTCCCAGTCTCCTGCTGATGGGCCCAAAAGTCATCCAGGTGGCTTTCCTGCATAAGCCGGGACTAGAACTCACCATCTCCTTTTGATTGGCCCAAAGTCCCTCACCCGGTTTCCATGCCTAAGGCAAGACTAGAACTCCCAGTCTCTTGCTTTCTAGCCTGGTGCCTTAACCCCCAGACCACAATTACCGTTTGAGACCCGAATCAGAGAGTACGAGAGATACTTAGGCTGCCGTGTAGGATTTCCGTGGCAATAGGATACCTATTGGTCATGCTCTTCTGCCATCGCTCCACCACCTGGGGGCTAAGTTGGTTCTCCAGGGCCTTCAAGCCGGACAGCTTATAGGGCAGCACAATCAACATGCTGATATTCCCCACATAGGGCAGCTGCAACACTCTGCAGTCCAGCTCGTTGTCTTCGGTGGCCAAGAAGCTGGCTTTGATCTTCATCATAGGTACCTTCACCGTCTCTTTCTCGTTCAACCGGAAGGTCTGTTTGTGGGTCGCCTCCACCGGAAACTTGTTTTCCCAGGTTCCTGGTAACAACAATCTTTATTTATTGACTAGCTGATAACCCGGCGTTGCCCGGGTATTTATTTATCCTAATCCTGTATTTAGACAGGAAAAAGCCAGGATTTCGGTGACAATTAAATTAGTTACAGATATTTTCTGTAACAGAAAACCCAGAAGCAGAAAACTTCTGCAACAATTAAATTAGTTACAGATGTTTTCTGTAACAGAAACAGAAAACCCAGAAAACCCTTGAAACTTCTGGGCCCCCAGAAGGGTCAAGGAAAGTGGGATCCCCCTTGTGGAGGACTGTGAAGCCATTACCAAAGCAACTCCACTGTGCTGTACAGTAGAAGCCATTTTACGGCAGTACAATAGAAGCCATTTTATGGCAGTACGGTAGAAGCTGTTTTAAGACACAACAGGCTGTATCTTAACAGAACACACATCCTGAGAGGTGTTAGGGGTGTCTTACCCACCCACCCCCTCAGTATTTGTTTCCAGAGAGTAAGTCATCTGTGTACCAAGTTTGGTTGAATTTGCTTGAGGCATTCCAGAGTTATGTTGGAACACACAAACACACACAAACAGCCATTTTGGGTCATATCAAAGTGCAGAGTTCCAAAAACAAATTACTAAAATTTGATAAAAGCACATTTAAAATGGTATTGGAATAAAATACGATTGAAAATGAAATTGGAATAAAATACGATTGAAAATGAAATTGGAATAAAATATGATTTAAAATGAAATTGGAATAAAATACGATTGAAAATGAAATTGCAATAAAATACAGCCTAAAATGAAATTGGGATAAGGTACAATAATTTAAGACATAGGTAAAATATGATAAAATTATATTTGGGCCTTTTGGCTAAGATCACATGTAACAACAATGAAAACAAGAGTTCATAATTCTTTTCCGGCGCCTGACCACGTTTAACTGTTTCACTTCTACAAGTAGTCCTCAACTTAATGACCATAATTGAGCCCAAATGTTTTAGCCTCCAGTGAGATCTGCAATAGGTAGGGGGGATTGGACTAGAAGACCTCCCAGGTCCCTTCCACTCCTATTATTATCCTGTCTTCTTATTTCTTTCCTTACCTTTGAAGTACAAGCAGTTGAGGATCATCACCAGCGTGTCGGGGTGCACGTTAACGAGCGCATCTTTAATTAAGCCTTTGGTGAGCTTTAGGATTCGCTCGTTAGCGTTCTTAATGAAGGTTGGGTCGGAGAAGTCGGCCAGCTGAGCCTCGGCAAAATAGTATTTTTTCATATTGTCCTTGAACTCACTCAGGATGGAAAACTGCCTTTGGATGTAGAGGTCGTTGACCGACCGGAGGGTGTAGCCAAAATTCCTCCGGAAGAGCCGGTGCGTGAGTTTGTGGAAGAGGTTGTGAATCGTCAGGTAGTCGTACGTGGAACTGGTGTTCACAAAGTCTTCGAAACCGAGAATGTTGAAGACTTCCTCCCGCGTTGGTCCTCTCAGTCCCAATGAAACCATGGCCATGGCGGTGGAGATGCCAACCGGAGCCAGGAAGATATTATCGGAAGAGTTGACATGGTCCCGAAGGGTTCGGTAGAGGTCTAAGCCAAAATAGGCATTCAGTATGTTGAGACGTTGGATTCTGGTCTTCCCACGAAAGAGGGTCAGCACGTTTCCTTGGTCGACGTGAGAAATTGTTTCCGGAATGCTGTCGATGATATCGATGTAGTCATCTTCACCTAAGATCTTGTCGAAGTCCAGGTAGTCCTCCTCCTCCTCCTCTTCTTCCATGCTCAAGTCATTGGTCACGGTGTTTTCTTGGTGGAATTCGGGGGACAGGTTCGTCACCCGAAAGGATTCGTTCCTGAGAAGGCCACGAGGCTGGAGGGGCTGGGCCTCCTCGCCCACCTGGTCAAAGTGCCCGTGAAGGTCCTTGATGCCACACCAGACCAAGGAGATGGCGAGCGAGAAGACCACTGAGCCCCAGAAGAACTTCATCTTCTTCGAGCTGGAAACAGGGTCCTTCAAATGAGATCTAGACAAAAGGATTGGCACAGGTTTTTACACGATTCTCTTAGTACGGTATGAAAAATACAATTTGGGTTCTAAAGAGTGAAGTCCGCTAGATACGGTTGGGATGTTTGAATCAACGAATTGTAAACAGTCTGCAGCAGCAGCCCAAAAAAGCCAATGCAATCCTAAATTGCATTAACAGAGGGATACAATCAAGATCAAGAGAGGTACTAATCCCACTCTATAAAGCCCTAGTAAGACCACACCTAGAGTACTGCATCCAGTTTTGGTTACCACACTGTAAAAAAGATGTTCAGACTCTAGAAAGAGGGCAGAGAAGAGCAACCAGGATGATTGTGGGACTGGAGGTAAAAACATACGATGAACGGTTGAGGAACTGGGCATGGCTAGTCCAATGAAGAGAAGGACCACGGGAGACAGGATAGCAGTCTTCCAATATTTGAGGGGCTGCCACAGAGAGGAGGGGGTCAAGCTATTTTCCAAAGCACCTGAAGGCCATACAAGGAAGAATGGATGGAAACTGACCAAGGAGAGATTCAACCTGGAAATAAGGAGGAATTTTCTGACAGTGAGAACAATCAACCCATGGAACAGAAGTTGCCTCCAAAAGTTGTGGTAGCTTCATCACTACTGGAAGCTTTCAAGAAGAGATTGGACTGCCATCTGTCAGAAATGGTGTATAGTCTACTTGGGGGGGGGGGGGGGGTTGGACAAGATGACCTATAAGGTCCCTTCCAACTCTGTTAATCTGTATAACAATGGCTATTGCATAGGTGCTTTTTTCAGGAGACAACTGGACTTTCATGTTTTTTCTTTGGAAGAAAAAACTTTACAGACAAACTTTCACTTTACAGACTTTTAGCTACACAATTTGGGACGAACCCCCTTTAAATGATGTGGGAGCAGGAATGGATTTCCAGAGGAAAAAAATTGCACTCTACAGGAACCATTTGCATCACTCAGGTGACCCTGAGGACCTAGGCAAACCCCCAAGTGGCCTCAACGACCCTCTAAAAGGATGCAGATCTACGTATCTGCAAGGAATATAAACCCTTCCTTTCCCCATCATCCAGTCAAAACTGAAGAAGCTCCTTGGATGAGAAATGAAATGTCTTCAAAAGAAAAAGAAAAAACAAGGAAGTCCAGTTGTCTCCTGAAAAAAATCACCTTTGGGGCAACCATGACCTGGATGACAGAGAATCTCTCGAGACTAATTCCCGTGGTGGACACTTGAGTCACTTATATTCAAGAGTGGGCGAATGTAACAGACTTCCAAGACACACACTGGGCTAAGCGTGTGTGGTTTGCATTGCACAAAGTTCGTCAGATAGTGGATTCACACCACAGACCTGAGTCAGAACGTATTTGAGAAAGAAATTGTCATGCCCTGCGGGATCCTGGGTTGTCTCTGAGCTTGCTTGTTTTCTTTCAGACGTTTCATTACCAAACTGGGTAATAATCATCAGTACCAAGATTGTCGGATGAGCAGGGACAAAAACAGCCAGAGAAGTGATTGACAAAAGTTTCTGTGCCTGCTCGTTCAACAATTGTAGTAGCTGTACACAGGACAACAACACATAGACAGAAGTTCCTCGAGGATGGGCTCCAGTATGAGTCCGAAAGCTCGGAAGACAAAACCTCTGATCCCAGTGACCAACCCAGATTGGACCCTGTAACATTATTCTGAAGACACGTAGATTCACCTTCATTCATCAAACAACCTCTTCTTACTCTCTGCTGTGCAAACCGATTTGCCACTGGTACTGCCTAGAGGAAACCCATTAAAATGTTCTCCCTTCACACAGTTTTCTCTTGCAACCCAACGACCACAAACAAACCTTGGTCTTCATTGTGTTTTTCCCCACTAAGCTATGCTGAGCAGCAGCGTGGCATCAAGAAAGAATAGAATATCGGAGTTGGAAAGGATCTTGGAGGTCTTCTAGTCCAACCCCCTGCTTAGGCAGGAAACCCTACACCACTTCAGACAAATGGTTATCCAACAACTTCTTAAAAACTTCCAGTGTTGGAGCATTCACAACTTCTGGAGGCAATTTGTTCCACTGATTAATTGTTCTAACTGTCAGGAAATTTCTCCTAAATTGCTTCTCTCCTTAATGAGTTTCCACCCATTGCTTCTTGTCCTGTCTTTAGGGGCTTTGGAGAATAGTTTGACTCCCTCTTTGTGGCAACCCCTGAGATATTGGAACACTGCTATCATGTCTCCCCTAGTCCTTCTTTTTATTAAACTAGACATAGCCATACCCCAAAAATAAGTAAAATCCAGCAGTTGAATTCCATCATCGTCCAATTGTTCATGGCAACAGTATGATCGGATTTAACGACAAAACAGCTGCCTGGAGTGGCGACCGTTGAATTCATCTGTCTCAGTTTCACCCTTAAAAAATACCTGAGCTTATTTATTTATTTTTAATCCACCTCCCCCCACCCAAAAAAAGATGATTTAATGTTCCTTACCTCTTCTGTTGACGAAGGGAAGGCTCACCAAGGCTTTTGCGAGACAGGCAGCTGAAAATATTTCAGCCTGAACTTTGATGCTGCTGGGTGCTTGCTAAAGTAAACACACTGTAAATCAATCACTCACCCTGTCAGCTGAAATTCCTGATGGGTGCTGTTTCTGAAAGTTGATTTCTTGCTCTGTTTCTGATTATATTCTTTTTTTAAAAAAACATTGTTCTTCTACAGATAGGAGCAAATAAAATATTTCTATCTTCCACATTGTGTATTCATAGATAGATAGATAGATAGATAGATAGATAGATAGATAGATAGATAGATAGATAGATGATAGATAGATAGATAGATAGATGATAGATAGATAGATAGATAGATAGATATAGAGAGATATTGTGTCACAACCCCTGGTATGCCCAAATATGGGAGGGAGCATACTGCTTCCCTTTTCTGTCTATCAGCTCACTCTGGGAGCCTTCCAGGCAGAAAGACATTTTTTTATGTTGCCTTGTTACATTTGTATTGCAATTGTGCTGCTAAATAAATAAAGGGAGACTAGTATAGATCTATTTAAAGCTATTTAGCTCTCATCAGCTAGCCATACCCTTACTGGGAATCGAACCTGGGCGGTATTACATATTAGGCAGTTATATTAGCCATGAAATAGGGAAGCAGTATGCTCCCTCCCATATTTGGGCATATCAGAGGTTGTGACACAATACATACCTATTTCCCTGGCTTAGCTGATAAAAGAGGGGAGCCTGGAGGAGAGCCTGTGGCTTAGTGGCTAATACAATTGCCTAATATGTAATACAGCTCAGGTTCGATTCCCAGTAAGGATATGGATAGCTGATGAGAGCTAAATAGCTTGAAATAGATTTATACTAGTCTCCCTTTATTTATTTATCAGCACAAATGCAACACAGACACACACAAACATATATATATATTACAGCTGATGTCACTGAATATTAAATGGATTTTCTGTGGTTGCATGGTATCTTGCTTTGTTTAGGCACTGATATATAATAACAGTTGCATTCTCTTGTTTTTAATTCTGTGGATCGTCAACAGCTGGGAGTCCATCCTGATTCCAGCAGTAAAAAGAAACCTTGAATAAATGAATATGCTTTGGTACTACGGGAAGGATGGGAGAATTCCCCATGGGCTTGGCAATTCTTTTGAAACTTCTTCTTCTGCCATATCCCTCATCCGACGTTGGCGATCATGTTGGCAATCCTATTTTTCTCAACAGCCGCATGAAAAAGTGTTGCTGAGTTTAGTCCAAACCAGTCCCTTAGGTTTTGAACCCATGATGTTCTTCTTCTGCCTGGAACTCATTTGCCTTCAATCTTTCCCTGGAGGAATAAGTGAAGGATGCTGTATTTTTCTGGGTGTTGCATCACATGTCCAAAATCTTCTTTTGCCTTTTAATGGCTTTGATGATTTCCCTTGGCTTTCCCAGGCAGGTTATCATCTCCTCAATTCTGATTTCGTCAACCCAGCTTATATGTAACAGCCATCTTCAAATCCACATTTCAAATGCTCCTAGTTTCTTCAAGTGGTTTTCTGCCAGAGACCAACTCTCTACTTCGTAAAGCAGGACAGAAAAGATCTTTTGAAACAGTTGAGCCTAAAACAAAAATTCATATCATTTGTCATGGAAGATAGCAAGATCAAATGAGAACAGTCAACCCATGGAACACAAGTTGCCTTCAGAAATTGTGGGAGCTTCATCACTGAAAGCTTTCAAGAAGAGGCTGGCCAGCCATCTGTCAGAAATGGTGTAGGGTCTCCTGCTTGGGTGGAGGGTTGGACTAGATGACCTACAAGGTCCCTTTCCAACTCAGTTAATCTGTATAACAATGACTGTCGCATAGATGCATTTTCAGGAGGCAACTGCACTTCCTTGTTTTTTCTTTGGAAGACTTCACTTTACAGACTTTTAGCTACACAATTTGGGATGAACCCCCTTTGAATGGTGTGGGAATAAGGAATGGATTTCCAGAGGAAAAAAATACAGACTATAGGAACCATTTGCACCACTCAGGTGACCCTGAG
Source organism: Thamnophis elegans (assembly GCF_009769535.1). NCBI lineage: Eukaryota > Metazoa > Chordata > Lepidosauria > Squamata > Natricidae > Thamnophis > Thamnophis elegans. Next base: position 8,555,252 of record NC_045553.1, read on the forward strand.
GACACAGAGAAACCTCCAAATGGCCTCAACGAACCTCTAACAGGATGCAGATGACCAGCTGTCTACAAGGAATATAAATTCTTCCATGCCCCACTGTTAGGGGTATCTCCATTGGGAGACAGAAAGTAGCGCAGCGGAATGTACAGCTAGAGAGAAGGAATGTTGCTAGTAGAAGAAACACACGAATAGCGTCTCAGACACTGCCAGTAAAAACAAGTAGCTTTACTACTAATAATAGCTTCACAAGCAGTGATAGTAGATATTTGTCCAAACACAATTCAAAGAACAAACAATTGCTTACAGTTGCAGTTCACCTTCCAGTCATCAAGCGAGCAAATAGTTATCAAGCATAGGACAAGCAGAGAGAGAGTGAGCTTTCCTGATTCCCTCTTATTGCAAAGTTAATTACAGCTGATAAGTACATTCACCCATTTAAAGCAACATCAACCATTTATTATTGTATACGAATCTATATTGCCTACCCACCACTAGGAGTATACTCCCAACACCCACCATCCAGTCAGAGCTGAAGAAGCTTCTTGGATGAGAAGTGAAAGGTCTTCAAAACAAACAAAAAAACCCCCAAAAGGTTCATATTTTTAACTAACATCTTTGTTTTGCCTAAATTTATTTTAAACCCAGATACTTGACCATATTGATTAATCATATTCATTAAGGCCTTAGTAGATTTCCCCGGTTGGGTTAAAGTTACAACCAAGTCGTCCGCAAATGCTCGTAATCTGTATTCGTGATGTCTAATCTTAATTCCCTGTAACTCATCTGACCCCCGTATTTTATTCAACAATAACTCCAGGGTTAAAATGAGCAATAATGAAGATAGGGGACAACCCTGTCTTGTACCTTTTTCAATTTTAAAAGGTTCTGTTAAACTACCATTTAACAGTGCTGTTTGTTGCCTTGATAGATTGTATAAAATGCTCTCCAATTTGCATCTTTTGTATTATTTTCATTAAAAATTAAGAGCCAAGGTGGCGCAGTGGTTAAATGCAGCACTGCAGGCTACTGCTAGATCAGCAGGTCAGCGGTTCAAATCTCACCGGCTCAGGGTTGACTCAGCCTTCCATCCTTCCGAGGTGGGTAAAATGAGGACCCAGATTGTGGGGGGCAATATGCTGACTCTCTGTAAACCGCTTAGAGAGGCCTGAAAGGCCTATGAAGCGGTATATAAGTCTACTGCTATTGCTGCTATTGATTGCTATTGCTATTGCTAAAAATTGCCAATTCACTCGATCAAATGCTTTCTCTGCGTCCAGAAATATGAGCGCTGTGGGGACTTGGTTATTCTTCCCAGATACTCCAATATATTAACCATTTGTCTTACATTACTTCTCATTTGTCTCCCTTGTATAAAACCAGTTTGATCATTGTGGATCAGTTGTTGTATAACTAACATCAACCTGTTTGCTAATATTTTAGCAAAAATCTCCATAGACCTTGAAGAAGAAGTTGGGAAGAAACTTCTTGGATGATACGTTTTTAGCTGGACCACAGTCATTGTTAGGCTGACATAACTGAATTTGGAGGTGATTTTATTCCCTTAAGCTTTAGAAGCCAAGATGGGTAGGATAAAAAAAAAATCAGTGTATTATTCCATTTGTATTGCTAACTAGCAAAGTTTGGTTTGTTCCCCTCCTGTAAACAGACGTTTAAAACCTGTTATTTCGTTGCTAGCTCACCAGACGTTTGCCGCCAATCAAGGAAGCCAAACCACGATTGCAGAAACTCTTCCGTGACTTCTGGCTGTATTCGGTGCTGATGGGGTTTGCTGTGGAGGGTTCAGGTAAGACCGAAGTCTTCATCTGAACCTGCATGAAGAGAGAGACAATTTGACTGGGAGCAGAAGAAAATTGATTGGCTAACTGCCCTGTGTCATATTTAAAAGAGCTTCATTAGTTTTGAACTCAACTTTACAGGGATAACTCAGCCAACGTGTTGGCTCAATTGTAATTGTATAGTATTGTAAATATTGCAGTACAATAATTAGTGCTGGGAAATAAGACCTAAATCTGAAGGAACAACACCCCCCCCCCCCAAAAAAAAGGAGCATTTTTTTCTTGGATCTGAAACAGCTTGGGACCAGATTAAGAAATCTGTTGTGGCCAATCCTATGTTAAAAAGTATTTGGTTTCTTCCATCTCCTTAATTTTGAATGTTACTCTATCCATTTCTGCACGTTCTAATTTCTTTTTATATATTAGAAGGGTGCTTTTTTTTGAATGGCAACTGGACAGGTTTTTTTTCCTTGAAAAGTTTCGCCTCTCATCCGAGAAGCTTCTTTGGTTCTGACTGAATGGTGGAAGATGGAAGAATTTATATTCCTTTGCAATCCTCTGGTCGTTGGCGCTCTTCCTGAGAGTCGCTGAGGCCATTTGGAGGCTCATCTGGATAGTGCAAATGGGTGTGGAAACTTCTTGGAACTGCTGAAAGGACCTGTATTGTACCCAGGAGTTAAGTGGTGGCGGGTCCCCTCCCCCCCATCTGTTGAGTTCAGTTTTAACACAGATGGTGTTGTGGCTCTCCAGTGGCCAGCAGAGCTGGCAGCAGAATCAGACAGTGAGGAGGTTGGGGAGGAACATGGGCTCGTCCTGGAGTCTGGGGAAGGCTCGGATGAGGGCTCTGTGTCAGAGGCAGAGAGGGGGCCAGGGCCATCTGACAGTTACCAGCTGCCTTCAGAGTCAGACATCAGTGGGGCAGAAGAACAGCTGGAGCCTGTTCCGGATGTGCGCAAGCACAGAACTGCCAGGAGAAGGGAACAGCAAAGGAACAAGTGCCTTTACTCAGGAGCAAAGGCACAGGTGGACAGTGAATGGCCCCTCCTATAGGGAATAAAGAGGAGTGAAAGGGGAGGGGAGTTTGCAGGAGACAATTCGTTTGTTTCATTAGTGTGAAGATTTGTTTGTGTCTCTCAGAGACTCCTTGCCAAGTATTTTCTTGTACAGCCGTTGCGTTTGGGAGATATCGGCCTGGCAGCTCTCCAAGCCTGATAAGGTCTGTGGTTATAAACTCACCCTTGAAAGACTTTTTGCTGGGACTTTGCTGGATGTGAATGAGAGGAATTCACATGAACTTCATAAAAAGGGGTATTTTTTGTTGGGACAAGGAGTCTGCTCTTTGATTTGGTGAAGCCTAACAAAATCTTCTGCTCCAAGTCATTTGAGAGCGGGTTGTTTTTGTTACGTTAGGAATCAGTGGTTTGTTTGGAAAGAAACCTAGGCAAAACATCATGGTTTGATGGGGGCTTGTTCCTAGCCATTTAACACAAGCTTTATTAGACTCCGGTGGAATCCAGAGTGTTGATCAAAATAGCTCCGGGTGACCTGGAGGCCTCCTGAGCCGGTCCAGAAATAATATTTACCCTTTTGCTTTTAATTCTTTTCTCCCAATGTCACTTCAGGTCTTTGGCCCGAAGAGTGGTACGAGGGTGTTTGTGAGATCGCCACCAAGTCCCCACTCCTGACTTTCCCGACCAAAGAGCCCCTCCGTTCTGTCCTTCAGTATAACTCTGCCATGAAAAATGACACCGTCACATCTGTAAGTCTCTCTTCCTCCTTTGCCCCTTTGCTTATCCAGGGAACAGTGTGCAGCACACGCCATCAAACCCTGATAAAAACATAACTGTGGAGGGAAACTCAGATGGACAGACAGACGAATAGATGAGATAGATAGATTAGAGAGAGATAGTAGATGACAGATGAATAGGTAAGATAGATAGATGATAGATAGATAGATAGATAGATAGATAGATGATAGAATAGATAGATAGAATAGATAGATAGAATAGATAGAATAGATAGAATAGATGACAGATGAATAGATATGTGTGTGTCTGTGTGTGTGTGAGAGAGAGAGAGAGAGATAGAATAGATGACAGATGGATAGATGTGATAGAGAGAGAGAGAGATAGATGATAGATAGATAGATAGATAGATAGATAGATAGATAGATAGATAGATAGATAGATAGATGATAGATAGATAGATAGATAGATATAGATAGATAGATAGATTAGATGACAGATGGATAGATTGGATAGATAGATGATAGATTGGATAGGTAGGTAGGTAGGTAGGTAGGTAGGTAGGTAGGTAGGTAGGTAGATAGATAGATAGATAGATAGATAGATAGATAGATAGATAGATAGATAGATTAGATGACAGATGGATAGATTAGATGACAGATGGATAGATTAGATAGATGATAGATAGATAGATAGATAGATAGATAGATAGATAGATAGATAGATAGATAGATAGATAGATGACAGATGAATAGATGTGATAGAGAGATAGATGATAGGTAGGTAGGTGGGTAGGTAGGTAGATAAGGTAGATAGGGCAGGTAGGTAGGCAGGCAGGCAGGCAGACACACAGACACACAGACAGAGATAGATAATAGATAAGCAGGCAGGCAGAGACATAGACATAGATTGATAGGTAGATATACTGTAGATGATAGACAGATATATAGATGATAGTTACAGATGTTAAATAGACAGACAGAGATTTTATGGATGGATTAGATGGATGGACAGATGATAGATATAGATGATAGATAGATAGATAGATAGATAGATAGATAGATAGATAGATAGATAGATAGATAGATAGATAGATAGATGATAGATAGATAGATAGATAGATAGATAGATAGATAGATAGATAGATAGATAGATAGATATGGTAGGTAGAAGGAAAGAAAGGGAAAGAAAGAAAGAAAGAAAGAAAGAAAGAAAGAAAGAAAGAAAGAAAGAAAGAAAGAAAGATTGATTACATTAGAGCTCCAGGGCTGGTACTGATATGCTAAACATTCCAGGGAGATTCTTCCTTTTGATTAACAGCCTGTATCCTGACCTGTGTTGAGTTGCATTACCCAGCATCAGCATTCTTGCTCCTCACCCCTTCCAAGCCTTCTAACTCCCATGTTTATCTTCTCTCTGGGAAATCTGCTTTTCAAATATTTGAGTCCTGTCCTTGGGTCACCAAATGCTTTGAAGTTCCTCCCCTCCAATCCTCATTGTTTGAAAGAGAGAAGCGATGCCTTCCTGCAGCGGCAATTCAACCCCACTTCTCAGCCAGCCTTATTTGTGCTCCATGAAGTTTACTTCTTTCTTTTCATTTATTCGTTAGTAAAATTTATCTTTAACTCTGGGACGGCTCACTTGTGGGTAGATGGTGAGGGTCTTAGGCTTGTCAAGGATCTGGACAGCCTTAAGGGGCTAATAGATTCAAGGGATAATTAGAACTGCAGGAGTCAAAAAGAGGGCTGTGAAAATATCTACAGACCCCTCGAATCCTGGACATCAATTGTTTCAACTCCTACCCTCACAATGACGCTATAGGGTGCTGCGCACCTGGACAGCTAAATAGAAAGACAGTTTTTTCCCTGCATGCCATCACTCTGCTAAACAACTAATTCCCACAACACTGTCAAACTATTGACTAAGTCTGCATTACTATTACTATTAGTCTTTTCATCGTTCCTATCACCCATCTCCTCCCACTTATGACTGTAACTTTGTTGCTTGTATCCTTATAATTTATATTGTTTCCTAATATAATTTGATTGCTTATTTGTACCCTATGACTATCATTAAGTGTTGTACCTTATGATTCGTGATGAATGTGTCTTTTCTTTTACGTACACTGAGACAGATGTGGTATTCTGCTGGTTCGCACCTGTTCAGGCTCCGCCCACCCACCCAGACATATATCACGGACCTTCTGCGCATGCGCAGAAGGTTCTGCACATGGCCAGACGTGCCGCACACCATCAAAATAAGTGCACGAGCACGCGCACTCCCACGACCGAACCGGTAGAGAAGATAAGAGGATGCCATTACTGCATTGAGAGCATCTGCACCAAAGACAAATTCCTTGTGTGTCCAATCACAGTTGGCCAATAAAGAATTCTATTCTATTCTCTATTCTTTAGGCTGAACTGAATGAATTGAGGAGCACCATCATAAACCTTCTGGATCCGCCTCCTGAAGTGTCAGCCCTGATCAATAAATTGGATTTCGCAATGTCTACCTACCTGCTTTCCGTATATCGCCTAGAATGCATGAGGTATGTCTTGAAATGCTGCCTCCGGGGTGGCGGTCACAAATGAGCCCAAAACTTCCATTGCTAAGCAAGACAGTTCAGTGAGTTTTGCCTCATTTTACAACCTTTCTTTTCTCGATTGTTAAGTGAATCACAGCAGTTGATAAGTTAGTAACAGGGTTGTTAAGAGATAGGAGGGGGGAGAGAGATGGATGGATGGATGGATGGATGGATAGATGATAGATAGATAGATAGATAGATAGATAGATAGATAGATAGATAGATAGATAGATAGATGATAGATAGATAGATGATAGATATGGATGAATATATAGGTAGATATGGACAGACAGACAGACACACAGAGACAGACATGAATGAATATAAAGGTAGACATGGATAGATAGATCCATGATAGATAGATAGATAGATAGATAGATAGATAGATAGATAGATAGATAGATAGATAGACAGACAGACAGACAGACAGACAGACAGACAGACAGACAGACAGACAGACAGACAGACATGGATGAATATATGGGTAGATATGGATAGATGGATGAATATATAGGTATATATGGATAGATGGATGGATGGATGGACGGACGGACAGACAGACAGAGACAGACAGAAAGACAGACAGACAGACATGGATGAATATATGGGTAGATATGGATAGATGATAGATAGATAGATAGGTAGGCAGGTAGGTAGGTAGGCAGGCAGGCAGGCAGGCAGACAGACAGAGACAGACAGACAGACAGACAGACAGACAGACAGACAAATTTATAAAAAATCTTTTTCAAGTATATCGGTGAAATTAACTCCCGAATTCTGATCTGCTAGGGTCCTACGTTCAACAGACCCAGATCGTTTCCAAGTGATGTTTTATTACTTTGAGGATAAAGCTATCCAGAAAGACAAATCAGGTATGGCTACTCCGATTCCACCATCCTTAAATCAGGTGGGCCCCTGGGTCAAACTCTTGCACAATAAATACACGATTCCAAGCCATCTCGTGCTGTGATTTTTATTGGCATAATTGTTTGGATGCAAATAAGTAATTTAATAACAGTAGTACTTTATTGCCATTGCAACTCGTACAACGAAATAAAATGCCATCTTCGGTGTACATTATACATAAGAAAACTACATGAGCAAATACCGTATTTTTCGGGGTATAAGACGCACCTTCCCCCCCCCCTAAAAGAGGGTGAAAATTTGGGTGCGTCTTATACACTGAATGTAGCCCCACTGGCCCCAACCCTTTGGCTTCTGCCTCCCAGCAATTTACCTCTTTGCAGCAAACGGGGGCTTGCAGAGGCTTCAATAGGCTATAGAAATCCCTGCAGCCTGAAACAGCTGATGATCAAGAGAAATTGAGAGTGACACTAGCTGTTTGCTCCAGGAGGCAAATTGCTGGGAGGCAGAGGCAGATTTTTTTTTCTTGTGCTAATCAGACTGTTTGCTGCAAGGAGGTAAGTCAACAACTATAAACGCCTATAGAATGTTCAAATCATTAGACTTATTTTTTAAAGACTGCTTTATTATTTTTCTAGACAACTTAACAAAATGAAGAAGCTTTTTAAAATAAATGCTTGATCTGAAGAGGCCCAGTGCTATTGTTTTAAAAAGTGCTATTCTTTTAAATAGCAGAGAATAACTATACTCCCAGAAAGCACATCAATTTTAACAGCATCTGTACAAGTATAGTCTGAAATACAACACTACAAACAATGTATGTACTGTTTGTTGCAAGGAGGCAAATTGCTGGGAGGCAGATATTTTTCCCTTGTTTTCCTCCCCAAAATCTAGGTGCGTCTTATACTTCGGAGCATCTTATACTCCGAAAAATACAGTATATGAGTGGTGGGGTTTTTTTTTTTTACAACTCATGGGAGATGCTATCTGTTGGACACAATTTTCAGCTGCCTCTGTCCTTTGATTTCGATTTTTTCATTTTTCTCCAACACATCGCTGCTTCCTCTCTTTCAGGTATGATGCAGTGCGTGATAGCCGTCGCAGATAAGGTCTTCGAAGCTTTCCTTAGCATGATGGCAGACAAAGTAAGTTTGTCAAGCGAGAATGTACACTGTGGTTATCCTTTTGCTCAAATGAACCAGCATCTCTTTAGTACTAGATTTAACAGACCCCTGACATTTCAAATTAATTTCTCTTCCCCTGCTTAGGCTGCATATCGGTGGAGCTACTGCGTGGCGGGTTTTTTAAAAGAGAGATAGCTCTAGAAATAGCTCTTAGAGTCTAAGACTTAAACTTATATACCGCTTCACAATGCTTTACAACCCTCTCTAAGCCAGCGGTCACCAACTGGTGGTCCGTGGACCACTGGTAGTCCATGAGAAAATTTTGGTGGTCCGCAGAAAAAAAATATTTGCATTTTTTATATTGCACTAAATCAGGAGTCCTCAAAATATGCCCCCTGGGCCAGATACACGCAATGAGTCTCCTCTTTTGGGTCTTTTTGTGCGGGTTCGAGGGGGGCAGAAATTCCAACAGGGTTTGATTGATTGATTGATTTGATTTATTTCATTTATATGCCGCCCTTTTCCCCGAAGGGGACTCAGGGTGGCTCACAGTTCAATCAGGGAGGGGGGTACAGACAGGGGGATAAAAAAGACAAGACATAACAATACAAAATTTAAAAACACACAACAACCATACCATTCGAGAAGGGGGGGGGCAAAAACTCTTTAGCCCCAGGCCTGTCGGAACAGCCAGGTTTTAAGGGCTTTGCGGAAGGCCTGGAAGGTGGTGAGGGTTCGAATCTCCACGGGGAGTTCGTTCCAGAGGGTCGGAGCAGCCACAGAGAAGGCTCTCCTCCGGGTAGTCACCAGTCGGCATTGGCCGGCGGATGGAATTCGGAGGAGGCCTAATCTGTGGGATCTGATCGGTCTATTAGAGGTAATTGGCAGCAGGCGGTCTCTCAAGTACCCAAGTCCAATACCATGAAGGGCTTTATAAGTGACGACTAGCATCTTGAAGCGTATCCGAAGACCAATAGGCACCCAGTGCAGCTCGCGGAGGATAGGTGTTACGTGGGTGAACCGAGGTGCACCCACAATCGCTCGCGCAGCTGCATTCTGGACAAGCTGAAGTCTCCGAATGCTCTTCAAGGGCTGCCCCATGTAGAGCACGTTGCAGTAGTCCAGTCTAGAGGTCACAAGGGCATGAGTGACTGTTGTGAGGGCCTCCCGGTTCAGGTAGGGACGCAACTGGTGCACCAGGCGAACCTGGGCAAATGCCCCCCTGGTCACAGCCGACAAGTGGTGTTCGAAAGTCAGCTGTGGGTCCAGGAGGACTCCCAAATTGCGAACCCTGTCTGAGGGGCGTACTGTTTGACCCCCCCAGCCTGAGAGATGGAAAACTTGGCCAATTAGTGGGAGGGAAACACACCAGCCAGGGTCTGCTTCAGCCTCCTGGTGTGGGCGAAGGCTGGAGGGAAGAGCCGCTGATGGAGAAGAGCCAGAGGGCCTCGTTCCAGTGGGACTGCATCATGGCCTGGAACTGGCTGACCATCTCAGACCGCTGAGCCTTCAGGCACCAGTACCTTGCCTTGCCCTCCTGCAGGTCTTCCCTCTGCTTGGAAAGCCTATGCTCGTAGTCCTCAGTGAGGTGCTTCTGCTGAGCCTCCTTCTCGGTCTGATCCAATTTGAACTGAGCTGTTTTGCCAAATCTTTTTCCTGGTGGCTGCTCAGCTCCAACAACTGCTTCCTGTCGGGGCCTTAAGGATCCTGGGTGGGCAGGCAAGGAGTGGCTGGGAGGGGAGGGGTGAGTAGAGGCTGGCGAGTCGCCCCTTGATGTGAGTGACATTGAGTTGGCCACGCCTACCCAGTCATATGACCACCTAGCCACACCCACCCAGCCGGCCATCCAATGATTGGATGCTCTTTTTTTTCTTCTTCTTTTCTATTCATAAAACATTTTGAATACAGTGTATTGTCAGGGCATATCATTTACAAAAAAAAAAAAAAAAAACCAAAGAAAAACCAAAAAGAAATATTAACAGCTATATTAATAACAATAATAATAGTGTCACAGAATAATTTTAACCAGATTTCCCTTTATATCAGCTTATTTGTAATTCTGTTAATTATATGAGCATGTTTCTAATTATAAGCCGTCTTTATATTTAATTCATACATAGCAATCATCTTCCTTCATCTAATTTCTACCTCTTATCTCTAACCACTCGTAAAGTGTATGTGTGTGCTCGCTTCAGCAGCACATATACTAAAATTGGAAGGATACGGAGGAGATTAGCATGGCCCCTGTGCAAAAGATTGGAGGTTCTACGTGTTTGCTCAAGAAATGAATAAACCATGGATGTGTTGATCAAAAACAAATAATCCCCAAATCCTAACAAGGGACTTTCATGGTTCTTCTTTTGGTGTTTAGTCCAAAACGAAAGAAAATGAAGAAGAGCTGGAGAGACATGCTCAGTTCTTGCTGGTCAACTTTAACCACATTCATAAACGAATAAGACGAGTGGCCGATAAATACCTGTCGGGTCTTGTTGATAAGTAAGTACGTTGCGATGCCTTGATGGCAGAGCGGGTTCCAGGTCACCTAGGTCTGGAACGGCTTGCCTTTAGAAACTGTGGGTGCTAAAGCACCCGAGGTTTTGGGACAGCCATTTGTCTGAAAGAGTATAGGATCCCTTGCTTGAGCAAGGGGTTGGTGAAGAAGACCTCCAAGGTCCTTTCCAACTCTGTTATTCTGTAATTCTCTATTGGTGTTTCTCAGCCTTAGCAACTTCAAGATGTGTGGACTTCAACTCCCAGAATCCCCCAATCAGTATGTAGATACATGTAGCATGTACAGTAGATTACACAGGATAGATAGATAGATAGATAGATAGATAGATAGATAGATAGATAGATAGATAGATGATAGATAGATGATAGATAGATAGATAGATAGATAGATAGATAGATAGATAGATAGATAGATAGATAGATAGATAGATGATAGATAATATGTATGTGTAAATCCCGTCTGACAAGATAGATAGGTAGATAGGTAGATAGGTAGATAGGGATGGATGATAGGTAGGTGGGTGGATGGATGGATGGATGATAGGTGGATGGATGATGGATGGATGGATGATAGGTAGATGGATGGATAGATGATAGATAGGTGGATGGATGGATGATAGGAAGGTAGATGTCTGTATGTATGGATGGGTGGATGAATGAATGATAGGCAGGTAGATGTCTGGATGGATGGATGATAGGTGGGTGGGTGGGTGGGTGGATGGATGGATGGATGATGGGTGGGTAGATGGATGGATGGATGATAGGTGGGTGAGTGAGTGGATGAATGAATGATAGGTAGATAGATGAATGGATGGGTGATAGGTAGGTAGAGAGACAGACAGACAGATTCAACAAATTCAGCATCCAATCCTTCCTTAGTTCACCATCAAGAAATGCCTTGATTTTTTAAAAGTTGGACTAAGATTTAAACTAGGGAATCAGCTGCTAATGAATGGCTAGGCCCTGTTGTCTCCTAGGTGCATATGTTTTGGTACAGACTCCTAACTTTTGGTTTCTCCTTTTCAAGATTCCCTCACTTACTTTGGAGTGGGACGGTTCTGAAGACTATGCTAGATATCCTGCAGACACTCTCCCTCTCTCTTGACGCAGTAAGTGCTTCCGATCGCCAGCAGAATAAAACCGCAGTTAGCTTTGCTAAAAAAAGTGGCTATTTTCTTGTTGTGTGAGGGAACTGGCGGTCTGCAGCTCACGTTATCATGAATTAAAAAGCTTAAAGTGTTTTTTTTTTTGTAACGATGGCATGGTCACTTCATCTAACAAGAAATCTGAAAAATGACAAAGGAAACATAGATCTAATACTACATGTTTTGACAGCAATGAGAATTGTATTTGCACAACATTTGAAAAATGAGGAAACGCCTACAGATGAAAATATAATTATAAAAATATTAGATTGGGCAGAAATGGATAGGTTAACATTAAAGACAAAGGACAAAGAAGACACAGAATATTTTTTTTAAACTTGGGATTTATTTTATCAATGGTTAGATAATAGAGGTAGAAATTAAAAGTTGGAAGAATATTATTATATACAAGTAAAGAATATTACTATTATTAATATTATTATATCCTGGGAGTCCCTTGGACTGCAAGGCGATCCAACCGGTCAGTCCTAGAGGAGATCCACCCTGAATGCTCTTTAGATGGCCAGATCCTGAAGAGGAAACTCAAAGACTTTGGCCACCTAATGAGAAGGAAGGAAGCCAAAGAATGGAGGCTTTGAACTCTGGTGCTGGAGAAGACACCTGCGAGTCCCTTGGACTGCAAGGCCATCCAAGCAGTCAGTCCTAGAGGAGATCCACCCTGACTGCTCTTTAGAAGGCCAGATCCTGAAGAGGAAACTCAAATACTTTGGCCACCTGATGAGAAGGAAGGACTCCCTGGAGAAGACCCTCGTGCTGAGATCGATGGAGGGCAAAAGAAGAAGGGGAAGGCAGTGAAGGAGGTGGCTGGATGGAGTCATTGAAGCAGTAAGCGTGAGCTTAAATGGATTCCAGAGGATGGTAGAGGACAGGAAGGCCTGGAGTTCTCCATGGGGTTGTGATGGGTCAGACATGACTTCGCAACTAACAACAACTATTATTATATATATGTAAAATGACCCAGACAACACACTGTTTACTAAACACTTATATATGTTAAAGAAAAATGTATAAATATTTTTTTTAAAAGAAACCTGATTTGTGTGGGCATCCCTATTCCTAAATTAGGAAATTGGGTTTTTTTTCTTAGGAATTATTTGGAATAATGTTGCACTGTAGTGTCTGTTTCCTTTCTGTTTTAGGACATCCATAAGGACCAACCATATTATGACATTCCAGATGCCCCGTATAGAATTACTGTCCCTGATACCTATGAAGCTAGAGAGGTAAAAAGGACGCTAATTTTGGACATGTTTGACTGGGTTCGTCCATTGTCTTAAGCAGGGGTGAAATGCTACTTGTTTGGGTCGATTTCGCCTGAACCGGTAGTAAAAAATGCTGTAAAAAGTTTAAACAAAAAAAAATATCCAAGGATCAGCTGTGCAACAATCAGCTGTGCCTGATTGCCTGTGAGGTTCCTTCTTGTTGCAGGAGACATGAAGTCCAGCTGCTTTTACATTGTGCATGAGTCAGTCGTGCAGCCACCCGGTCACATGGCCGCCAAGCCACGCCCACACGGTCACATGGCCGCCAAGCCACGCCCAGCGAACCAGCAGGGAAAATTTTTGAATTTCACCACTGGTCTTCAGCCATGGTTTGCTTCACTAAAATAAAGAGAATTCCTTAGGTTATGCTAAGCCGTAGCCTTTCTTTTATAGACCACAGGGGCAGGGTGTTGAGAAGAATTTGGTCTTCCTTGAAATTTTCTGTCTCCTATTAATTCCATTCTACGTGCAGAGATAAACTTTGGAAATCCAGTTCTCTATTGCACACATAATATCTGGGCTGGAGAACTCTGGATGGCCACTAGGGGGCAGAGAAACCTAACCCATTGCTAAATATCAGCTGGATTTTTTGCAATCTAGTGATATGGTGTTTAAAGGAAGGAAGGAATAGCAATAGCACTTAGACTTATATACTGCTTCACAGTGCTTTCCAGCCCTCTCTAAGCGGTTTACAGAGTCAGCCTCTTGCCCCCAACAATCTGGGTCCTCATTTTACCCCGCTTGGAAGGATGGAAGGCTGAGTCAAGTTTGAGCCGGTCAAGATCGAACTCCTGGCAGTGGGCAGAGTCAGACTGCAATGCTGCATTCTTACCACTGTGCACCATGGATGGGTGGGTGGGTGGGTGGATGGATGGAGGGAAGGAGGGAAGGAGGGAAGGAAGGAATAGCAATAGCACTTAGACTTATATACCAGCCCTCTCTAAGTGGTTTATAGAGTCCACCTCTTGCCCCCAACCATCTGCTCATTTTGCCCCCCTTGGAAGGATAGCAGGCTGGGTCAACCTTGAGCCAATCAGGATCAAACTCTTGGCAGTGGGCAGAGTCAACTTGCCAAAGTGCATTCTAACCCCTGTGCCACCATGGCGGGAGACTGTTGAGTTCTAGTGCTGGGTGAGTGGGCCAGACCCTTAATCTCAGCCCTGGAAAGAAGGGCAAACCAATTCTGAAAATGTTGCCCCCCAAAAAATTGCACCCCCAGAAATCAGGATTGACTCGAAGGCGAAGTTAGAAGCTGAAGTAGTGGTTAAAGCACCAGGCTAGAAAACCGGGAGGTTGTGAATTCTAGTCCGGCCTCAGGCACAAGAACTAGCTGGGTGACCTTGGGCTGTCACTCTCTCAGCCCTCGGGAGAAAGAAACGATAAACCATTTTCAAAAAGTATATGCCAAGAGTCACAACTGACTCAGAGGAAAGCTGGATCAGGAGGATGCACTGTACCAGGCTGGAAACTGGAGGATGGTGTGAGTTCTACTCCTGGTTTAGGTCCAAAGCCAGCTGGGTAAAGTTAGGGTCAGTCTCTCTCAAACCCTAAGAATAAATAACCTCTAAAAAAACCGCCGTGGCTCAGTGGCTAAGATACTGAGCTTATTGATCAGAAAGGTCGGCAGTTCAGTGGTTCGAATCCCTTCTGCCGCGTGACAGCTTTTGTCCCAGCTTTTGCCAACCTAGCAGTTCGAAAGCACGTAAAAAATGCAAGTAAAAAAATAGGGACCACCTTTGGTGGGAAGGTAACAGCATTCCGTGTGTCTTTGGCGTTGAGTCATGCTGGCCACATGACCACAGAGACGTCTTCGGAGAGCGCTGGCTCTTCTGCTTTGAAACGGAGATGAGCACCGCCCCCTAGAGTCGGGAACGACCAGCACATATGTGCGAGGGGAATCTTTATCTTTACCTTTAAGGCAAATCTGGGTGGATTTGCCCCTTGAGTCGCCAAGTGACTCTCAAAAACGAAGGCGCATGTGTCTGGTGGAATATTTGCTTTATTATACCGCTGCAGTCAAGCACCTGCAATGCATCACCAGGTGACTTTATTCTCATTTCTTTCTCTAGAGCATTGTTAAAGATTTTGCCGCCCGATGCGGCATGATCCTCCAAGAAGCCATGAAATGGGCACCGTCAGTCACAAAATCTCACCTGCAGGTAAATCTTCCACATCCCTGTTCTCTCTCGGATTGCATTGTATCTTGGAAATCTGGGAATCCGGCCAGGGGAAATCTGCAGAGCAAAGCAACAACAACAACACCACACACACACACACACACACACACACACACACACACACACACACACACGAAGTGATGAAGCTCCCACAATTTCCAAAGGCAACTTCGGTTCCATGGGTTGATTGTTCTCACTGTCAGAAAGTTCCTCATTATTTCCAGGTTGAATCTCTCCTTGGTCAGTTTCCATCCATTATTCCTTGTCTGGCCTTCGTGTGCTTTGGAAAATAGCTTGACCCCCTCCTCTCTGTGGCAGCCCCTCAAATATTGGAAGGCTGCTCTCCTGTCTCCCCTGGTCCTTCTCTTCACTGGACTAGCCAGGCCCAGTTCCTGCAACTGTTCATCGTAGGTTTTAGCCTCCAGGCCTTTGATCATCTTAGAGACATTCAGATTAACAGAGTTGGAAGGGACCTCGTAGGTCATCTAGTCCAACCCCATCCCCCACCCATGCAGGAGACCCTACGCAATTTCTGAGAAGATGGCAGTCCAGTCTCTTCTTGAAAGCCTCCAGTGATGAAGCTCCCACAGCTTCCTAAGGCAACTTCTGTTCCATTGGTTAGGTTAGGTTTAGGTTAGGTTTAGGTTAGGTTTATTAGATTTATATGCTGCCCTTCTCCCAAGGACTCAGGGCGGCATACAACATTAAAAGAAACACATAATACAAAAGTTAAAAAAAAATTAAATAGAATATCCCAAACCAAATTAAAATTGACAATGACATTTTTTTAAAAAAAAATCAAATTAAAATTAACAGTGCTCAATAATTTGTTTTGTTCAGGTCAGGCTGGCTTACTGGTTGATTGTTCCCACTGTCAGGAAATTTCTCCTTCTTCAGTTTCCATCCATGGTTCCTTGTCTGGCCTTCAGGTCCTTTGGAAAATAGCTCCTCTCTGCAGCAGCCCCTCAAATATTGAAACACTGCTCTCATGTCTCTCCTGGTCCTTCTCTTCACTAGACCAGTTATGTCCAGTTCCTGCAACTGTTCTTCATATGTTTTAGCCTCCAGTCCCCTAATCATCTTGGTTGCTCTTCTCTGCACTCTTTCTAGAATCTCAACATTGTATTGTATTGTATTGTATTGTATTGTATTGTATTGTATTGTATTATTTGTATGCCGCCCTTCTCCGGGAGGACTCAGGGCGGCGAACAATTCAAGGGGGGGAAAAAAAAGGGGAACATAAAAAGACAAAATACAAATAATAAAAGTAGACAACAGTCGCACAACCATACATGTCGAGAGGGGAGGGAACTCATCACCCCCAGGCCTGCCGGCAAAGCCAGGTTTTGACGGCTTTTCGGAAGGCCTGGAGAGAGGTGAGGGTCCGAATCCCTGCGGGGAGTTCATTCCAGAGGGCCGGAGCTGCCACAGAGAAGGCCCTCCCCCGGGTAATAGCCAGGTGGCATTGGCTGGTAGATGGCACCCGGAGGAGGCCAACCCTGTGAGATCTAATGGGTCTGTGGGAGGTAACATATTTATTGTAGTGTGGTGACCAAAACTGGATGCAGTACTTTAGGTATAACTGCAGCTCTTAACTCCCCCTTTTTTCAGGAATATTTGAACAAACACCAGAACTGGGTATCAGGCCTGTCACAGCACACAGGGCTGGCCATGGCAACCGAGAGCATTCTCCACTTCGCAGGCTACAACAGGCAAAACACCACACTAGGGGTAAGTTCTCTTCACTGTGGCCACTGTCCTGTTTTTCAACCCCCCACTTCTGCAGGAGTGGCTTGTGCACAGCCTCTGTTTGTAGGTATACAGCTTGCTGTTTTCTTACAGGCATTTCATGACCCAATTTGGGAACATCATCAGTATTAGAAGGGAGGGAGGGAAGAGAAGAGAAGGACTGTGGGGGTCCTTGGTGCTCTCTGAGCTTGGTTGTTTTCTTGCAGATGTTTCATTACCCTGCTAGGTAACATCATCAGTGCTAGAAGGGAGTGGGGAGAGGAGGAGGAAGAAGAAGGGGAGGAAGAGAAGGACTGTGGGGTTGCTTGGTGCTTTCTGAGCTTGGTTGTTTTCTTGCAGATGTTTCATAACCTAACTAGGTAATATTATCAGTGCAAGAGTATGTGGGGTTTGCTTGCTGTTTTTATATAGTGGCTTACCTTGCCAGGGTTGGTGGATTTGTGCTTCTTTCCTGGGTAGGTAGAAAGAGTTTTGATAGGGGAAAAAAACACCCTAAATTTCTCCTTGGTGGGAGAAAGCCATACCCAGTAGCCCTGATGATGTGACCTAGTTTGGTCATGAAACGTCTTAAAGAAAACCACCAAGCTCGGAGAGAAGTCTACAAAATGATACCCAATAGGCAAAATCTGAGCTTCCAGGTCTTCAATCGTTTTCTTAGCCATTCTGCCCTTCTCTTTCATCAAAAGGGCGGGGTCACAATGTGGGGGGGGGGAGGGACCAGGATTTAGTTTATAAATCCAAAGTACCTGTTGTGGCCCATCAGCGGTCAGCAGAGCTAGCAGCAGATATGGAGAGTTGGGGAGGAACTTGGGCCAGTCCTGGAGTTTGGGGAAGGCTCTGATGAGGGCTCTGTGTCGGAGGCAGAGAGAGGGCCAGGGCCATCTGACAGTTTTCAGCTGCCTTCAGAGTCAGACATCAGTGGGGCAGAAGAACAGCTGGAGCCTGTTCCCAGTGTGCGCATGCGCAGAGCTGCCAGATGAAGGGAACAGCTAAAGAACGGGTCGACTTGGGAGTAAGGCCACAGGTGGACGTTGAATGGCCCCTCCCAGAGGAAATAAAAGAGGAGCGAAAGGGGAGTGGAGTTTGCAGGAGACCATTAGTTCACTTAATTGGTTCGTGACTCTCCGAGACTCCTTGCCAAGTTCTGCAGATAATCGGCCTGGCAGCTCTCCAAGCCAGATAAGGTCTGTGACTGTTAATCGTCCCTTAAAAGACTTGGCTGGATGTGAATGAGCAGAATTCACAGTCAATTCATAAAAGGGGTTTTTGTCAGGGCCAGGAGTTTGCTTCAGGCTCTTGGGAAGCCTGGGTCAGAACAGTCCCATCCGTTTCTGGTTTCCCCCAAAAGCATTCCAAGTTCTCCCTCTGTTCTCAAAACTGAGAAATACGACATGGCATGTTGTTTGCAGGCCACTCAGTTAACCGAAAGGCCCACCTGCGTGAAGAAAGATTACTCCAACTTCATGGCTTCCCTGAACCTGCGCAATCGCTACGCTGGAGAAGTGAGTAGAAGAGCCCTCAAGTTCCCCCCATCATCTATCTCTATCCTGTCTGTCTGTCTGTCTGTCTATCATCTATCATTATCTATCATCTATTTATCTATCATCTATCATTATTTGTCAATCATCTATCACCATTATCTATATATCCATTATCTACTATCTGTCTCTGTCTGTCTGTCTGTCTATCATCTATCAATCATATATCATTATCTGTCAATCCTCTATCATCATTATCTATGTATCTATTATCTATCTCTGTCTGTCTGTCTATCATCTATCATTATCAATCATCTATCTATCATCTATTTATCTATCTATCATCTATCATTATCTGTCAAACATCTATCATCATTATCTATATATCTATTATCTACTATCTATCTCTAGTCTGTCTGTCTATCATCTATCATCTATCAATCATATATCATTATCTGTCAATCCTCTATCATCATTATCTATATATCTATTATCTATCTCTATCTGTCTGTCTATCTATCATCTATCATTATCTGTCAAACATCTATCATCATTATCTATATATCTATTATCTACTATCTATCTCTAGTCTGTCTGTCTGTCTATCATCTATCATCTATCATCTGTCAATCATCTATCATGATTATCTATTATCTACTATCTATCTCTATCCTGCCTGCCTGTCTATCATCTATCATTATCTATCTATCTATCTATCTATCTATCTATCTATCTATCTATCTATCTATCTATATATCTATATATCTATCTATCATCATCTATCTATCTATTTATCTATCATCTATCATTATCTGTCAAACATCTATCATCATTATCTATATATCTATTATCTACTATCTCTAGTCTGTCTGTCTGTCTGTCTGTCTGTCTGTCTGTCTGTCTACAGTATCTATTGGGGTGCTGCAGTTGTTTTGAGAGTCCATTAAATTATATTACACACACACACACACACACACACACACATACATACACATACACTGAATGTAATTTGATGGAATCTCAAAACAACTGCAGCATCCCTTGAATTGACCAAATCCCCATCAGTCAATGGCAAAAGGCATCTTAGAACAAGCTCACATCCTGCGATGATACCTTTCACCCCATCCGACGTCTACATCCGCCTATGGAAAGGACTCAACAGGGGATATAAAAAATTCCAACTCCAGCCTAAAACATCTGGCCGGCGAGGACTGGAATAATAAAAGACTGGATTTAAATAAATAAATCAATAAATGACTTTCCCCGACTTTTCCAAACAGGTTGCCGGGATGATTCACTACTGCCACGCCACCGGACGGACCTCAGACCTGAATAAACTCATGGTCAAGCAACTCAGCAACGCCCTGGAAGCTGGCCAAGCAGAGAACTATACCCAGGCGATGTTTAAGATGACCGCTTTGTTGATAAGCAGCAGAGGTAATCACCAAAAACATCTTACATGTTTATATAGGTCTGTGATGAAGAATCTATGGTATGTGTGCTCAGCGCCCTCTCTGTGAGCATCCACGCCATCACCAGCTGCTCTTCTGGTTTCCAGCATGCACACGTGTGCCAGCCAGCTGGTCTTTGCAGGCTCCGGAAAACGGCCCAAAGGCACCCAGCTGACTTTCATGGCTAAGGCAGCACTAGAACTCACCTAGTGATTGGCCCAAAGTCAGCCACCTAGGTTTCATGGCTAAGGCAGGACTAGAACTCACCATTTCCTTGGAGGAAGCCGATTACCTGGACCCCTTCCAGTCCGGCTTCAGACCTGGTTACAGCACAGAAACCGCTTTGGTCGCATTGACCGATGATCTCTGGAGAGCCAGGGATGGAGGTCATCCCTCCATCTTGGTTCTTCTCGACCTCTCAGCGGCTTTCGATACCATCGACCATGGTATCCTTCTGCGACGACTGCGGGAGGTGGGGGTGGGAGGCACTGTCCTGCAGTGGTTCTCCTCCTACCTCTCGGACAGGTCGCAGTCGGTGTTGGTCAGGGGACAGAGATCGACCATGAGGCCCCTAACATATGGGGTGCCGCAGGGGTCGGTCCTGTCCCCCGTACTATTTAACATTTACATGAAACCGCTGGGCGAGATCATTCGGAGGCACGGGATAAGATACCATCAATATGCGGACGATACACAGCTGTATCTGTCCGCCCCGTGCCAACTCAATGAAGCGGTGGACGTGATGAACCAGGGTCTTGAGGCCGTTAGAGACTGGATGCGGGCTAACAAGCTTGTACTCAACCCAGAAAAGACCGAGTGGCTGTTGTGTTTCCCTCCCAACAATTTGGCTAGCATTCCATCACTCAGGCTGGGGGGCCAAATTTTACACCCCTCAGACAGGGTCCGCAACTTGGGAGTCCTCCTGGATCCACAGCTGACCTTTGATCACCATCTGTCGGCTGTGACCAGGGGGGCATTCGCCCAGGTTCGCCTGGTGCGCCAGTTGCGACCCTACCTGAATCGGGAGGCACTCACAACAGTCACTCGCACCCTCGTGACCTCTAGGCTGGAATACTGCAACGTGCTCTACATGGGGCTGCCCTTGAAGAGCATCCGGCGACTTCAGCTAGTCCAGAACGCGGCGGCGCGAGTGATTGTGGGTGCACCTCGAGCCAAGGTGGCGCAGTGGTTAAATGCAGCACTGCAGGCTACTGCTAGATCAGCAGGTCAGCGGTTCAAATCTCACCGGCTCAGGGTTGACTCAGCCTTCCATCCTTCCGAGGTGGGTAAAATGAGGACCCAGATTGTTGGGGGCAATATGCTGACTCTCTGTAAACCGCTTAGAGAGGCCTGAAAGGCCTATGAAGCGGTATATAAGTCTACTGCTATTGCTATAACACCTATCCTCCGCGAGCTGCACTGGCTACCTGTTGATCTCCGTGTGCGCTTCAAGGTGCTTCTTACCACCTATAAAGCCCTCCATGGTAGTGGATCTGGGTACTTGGGAGACCGCCTCCTGCCGATTACCTCCTCGAGACCGATTAGATCTCATAGATTAGGCCTCCTCCGAGTGCCATCTGCCAGCCAGTGCCGGCTGGCCACTACGCGGAGGAGAGCCTTTTCAGTGGCAGCTCCGACCCTCTGGAACGAACTCCCCGTGGGGATCCATACCTCACCACCCTTCAGACCTTCCGCGCAGCTATCCTGCCAGGCCTGGGGGTAGAGATTGATCTGCCCCCACCCGAATGTTGGATGAATGTTGTTTACTTTTTAATTATATGTAATGTTATATGTTATTGTCTGTATCCCCCTCCCTATGAGTTGTTAGCCGCCCTGAGTCCCCTCAGGGAAAAGGGCGGCCTATAAATAAACCCATTCAATTCAATTCAATTCAATTCCTAATGATTGGCCCAAAATCATCCAGCTAGCTTTCATGACTGAGGCAGGACTAGAACTCACTGTCTCCTGGTGATTGGCCCAAAATCATCCAGCTGGCTTTCACGGCTAAAGCAGGACTAGAATTCACCTAGTGATTGGCCCAAAGTCAGCCACCTAGGTTTCATGGCTAAGGCAGGACTAGAACTCACCATTTCCTAATGATTCGCCCAAAATCATCCAGCTAGCTTTCATGACTGAGGCAGGACTAGAACTCACTGTCTCCTGGTGATTGGCCCAAAATCATCCAGCTGGCTTTCACGGCTAAAGCAGGACTAGAATTCACTGTCTCCTAGTGATTGGCCCAAAGTCACCCAGCTGGCTTTCATGGCTAAGGCAGGACTAGAACTCACCGTCTCCTAGTGATTGGCCCAAAGTCAGCTACCTAGATTTCATGGCTAAAGCAGGACTAGAACTCACCGTCTCCTAGTGATTGGCCTAAAGTCAGCCACCTAGATTTCATGGCTAAAGCAGGACTAGAACTCACCGTCTCCTGGTGATTGGCCTAAAGTCATTCAGCTAGCTTTCATGGCTAAGGCAGAACTAGAATTCACCATCTCCTAGCGATGATGTAAGATCATTCAGCTGGCTTTCATGGCTAAATAACATGGACTCTTTTTTTGCCCCCCTAGAAGCTGCTGAGAGTTATTTACAATATGATAAAGATAACGTTGAAAATACGACATCTTTTTTTAAAAAAAAAACAAAAAACAACAAAACAAAACATCTTTGTAAATTTTTCAGACACCGATTCCCAGCTCTTACATCACCTCTGTTGGGGACCTCTGCGCATGTTCAACGAACTGGTCATGCAGACTGCCCTTGCTTGCTGGGAGTGGCTGCTGGCCGCCAAGAACGGCATAGAAGTCCCGGTAAGTTATGAGTTAATTTAGGATCAATTTTCTCTGAAATGGTGTTTCTGCAAGAAGCAATGCGTTTAGCAAACGGTTCCCCCAAATTTAGTGGCGCTTGGTTTGTTGTGTTTACATCATGGAATGATTTTCGCTCTGTTTCTTTCCTTACCCCGTGTCTTATGTTTATATTTCTACATATTGAGGTGGGTTTATTTGTATCCCAGCCTTTATTATTTTAAACAAATGACTCAAGGCAGCAAAAATGCCTAGTACTTCAACTTCCTGTTTCCCTGAAAATAAGACCTCCCTGGATAATAAGCCCAGTCGGGCTTTTGAGCGCATGCGCTAAAATAAGCTCCTCCCCCCCCAAATAAGCCCTTCCTGAAAATATTGCAGCACAGCAGCAGCCATGAGATGACCAGGCTCACCGCCTCCTGCATATCAAAAATAATAAAGCCTCCCCGAAAATGAGACCAAGCACTTATTTTTTTTTGGGGGGGGGGGGTCAAAAGAAAATAAGACCCTGTCTTATTTTTGGGGAAAACATGGTATTTTCCCCACAACAACAACACTGTGAGGTGGGTTTGGCTGAAAGAGGGAGATTGCCCCAAAGTCAATCTATCAGTTTTATGTCTAAGGAGGAACTAGAACTCACTGTCTCCTGGTGATTGTCCTAAAAATCACCCTGTTGGGTTTCATGCCTAAGGCGGGACTACAACTCACAGTCTCCTAGAGATTAGCCGAAAGTCACATAGCTAGTTTTTATGCCTAAGGTGGAACTAGAACTCACAATCTCCTAGTGATTGTCTCAAAGTCACCCATCCAGCTTTCATGCCTAAGGTTGGACTAGAACTCACCACCTCCTGGTTTCTAGTCCGGTACTTTAACCACTAGACCAAATTGTTTCTTTTAAGTGTATTTATAATAAACTTTATAAAGTCTGCTGCACCCAAAAACAGTCATGATTTTGCTTCCTTTAGTTCATGAGAGAAATGGCTGGGGCCTGGCAAATGACGGTGGAGCAGAAATGTGGCCTCTTCTCCACCGAGCAGAAAGAAGCCGATCCTTTAGCCGCCTCCGAAGAAAGCCAGCCAAAACCGTGTCCGCCGGAGGTCACCCCACATTACATCTGGATCGAAGCAAGTATCCTCCCCCCCCCCCCACTTTAAGAAGCCAGGTTTATTTATTTCTTTTATTTAGTTTGTCAAACACATACAAGATTAACACCTACAAGTATGAACATGGACATGAACAAGGGAAATGAGTACAAATAAACGGGGACAGTAGGACAGGGATGGAAGGCACGCTGGTGCGCTTATGCACGCCCCCTTTACGGACCTCTTAGGAATGGGGTGAGGTTCCCGGTAGACAGTTTGAGGTTGAAGCTATGGGGAGGGTTTGAGGATGTAACAACGGAGTCAGGTAGAGCATTCCAGGCGTTGACCACTCTGTGGCTGAAGTCGTATTTTCCGCCATCGAGTTTGGAGCAGTTTACCTTGAGTTTGTATCTATTGTTTGCCCGTACATCATTGTGCTTGAAGCTGAAGTAGTCGTTGACAGGTAGGATGTTGTAGCAGACAATTTTGTGTATTGTGCTTAGGTCAGATCTTAATTGGCGTAGTTCCAGGTTGTCCAAGCCCAAAATTTCAATCCTGGTGGCATAAGGGATTCTATTGTGAGAGAGGAGTGAAGGATTCTTCTCATGAAATACTTCTGGATAGGTTTTCTTTTGCTGTTTTGTACAGCAGGGGTAGATAAGAAGACGTAGGTAAGAGAGACTGTATGGCCATCATAAACCAAAAGGGGAGAATATTTATTTATCTATTCATTTATTTATTTCCTGCCTGTATTATTTTTACAAATAACTCAAGCAGGGCGAACATATTCAATACACCTTTCTCCTCCCCCCCCACAACAATCCTGTGAGGTGGGTTAGGGTGAGAGAGAGGGATTGGCCCAAAGATATCCAGCTGGCTTTCATGATTAAGGTGGAACTAGAACTCACCCTCTCCTGGTGACTGTCCTAGTGTCACCAAGCCGCTTTCATGCCGAAGACAGGACTAGAACATGCAATCTTCTGGTGACTGGCCCAAAATCACCCAGCTGGCTTTCATAACTAAGGTGGGACTAGAACTCACAGCCTCCTAGTGATTGGCCCAAAGTCACCCAGCTGGCTTTCATGGCTGAGGTGGGACTAGAACTCACAGTCTCCTGGTGATTGGCCCAAAGTCACCCAGCTGGCTTTCATGGCTAAGGTGGGACTAGAACTCACAGCCTCCTGATGATTGGCCCAAAGTCACTCAGTCAGCATTCATGCCCAAGGCAGGACTAGAACTCACAGTCTCCTGGTGATTGGTCCAAAGTCACCCAGCTGGCTTTCATGGCTGAGGTGGGACTAGAACTCACAGTCTCCTGGTGATTGGCCCAAAGTCACCCAGCTGGCTTTCATGCCCAAGGCAGGACTAGAACTCACAGTCTCCTGGTGATTGGCCCAAAGTCACCCAGCTGGCTTTCATGCCCAAGGCAGGACTAGAACTCACAGTCTCCTGTGATTGGCCCAAAGTCACTCAGCCTTTCACGGCTAAGGTGGCACTAGAACTCATCATCTCCTGCTTTCTAAAGAACCATTAGACCAAACTGGATTAATAGCTATTGAGGAAACTCACCTCCATCGATAACTCTCATTCTCTTTTGAGTTGGCCATGACTATCTTGCAGGAAATCAGCTCATGGCCAACCTTGGCTCGTTGGACAAACAGATGTCTAATTTTTGGTTCCATCTCTGCAGTTCTTGGTGCAGAGGTTTGAAATCGCCAAGTACTGCAGTTCGGATCAAGTGGAGATTTTTGCCAGCTTGCTCCAGAGGTCCCTGTCTTTGAACATCGGCGGATCGAAGGGGAGCATGAATCGCCACGTGGCAGCCCTCGGACCCCGTTTTAAGTAAGTGTCACACACACACACACACACACACACACACACACACTTATTTTTTTTTCACAGGGGAGAGCAGGCACAAAGAATATGAGCCACGGTGGCGCAGTGGTTAGAGTGCAGTACTGCAGGTTACTTCTGCTGCCTGCCGCCTGCCTGCAGTTTGGCAATTTGAATCCCACCAGGCTCAAGGTTGACTCAGCCTCCCGTCCTTCCGAGGTGGGTAAAATGAGGACCCAGATGGCTGGGGGGCAAGAGGCTGACTCTGTAAACCGCTTAGAGAGGGCTGTAAAAGCCCTGTGAAGCGGTATATAAGTCTTAAGTGCTATTGTTATTGCTATTGATATAGTCTTCCATCCTTCCAAGGTTGATAAAATGAGGACCAAGATTGTTGGCGGTCGAGAGGCTGACTCTGTAAACTGCTTAGAGAGGGCTATAAAAGCCTTGTGAAACAGTCTATAAGTCTTAAGGGCTTTGGCTATTACATTGCACAGATCTTTTCCTGTTTAACCCTTTTGAGGATCCTGCCGAAAGATTCTAATGGGATTCTTTTGGGCTCTTGTAGGCTCTTAACCCTGGGATTGTCTCTGCTGCATGCCGATGTCATCCCAAATGCAACGATTCGTAACGTCTTGAGAGAGAAGATCTATTCCACGGCTTTTGATTACTTCAGGTATTCGCCCTTCTCCTCCTCCTCCTCCTCCTCCTCCTCCTCCTCCTCCTCCTTCCCCTTCTTCTTCCTTCTACTACTCTTCTCCTCTTCTTTCTCCTTCTTCTCTTCCTCCTTCTCCTCTTCTTCTCCCCATCCTCCTCTTCCCCTTCTTCTCCTTCCCCTTCTTCTTCCCCTCCTTTCTCCTTCTCCTCTTTCTCATCCTCCTTCTCCTTCCTTCTACTTCTCTTCCCCTCAGCCTCTTCCCCTTCTTCTCCCCCTCCTCCCTCCTCCCCCTCCTCCTTCTCCTTCCTTCTACTACTCTTCTCCTTCTCTTCTTTCTCCTTCTCTTCTTCTCCCACTTCTCCTCCTACTCTTTCTTCTCCTCTTTCTCTTCCTCCTTCTCCTCCTCCTTCCCCTTCTTCTCCCCCTCCTTCTCCTCCTCCTCTTCCTCCTCTTCTTCCCCCTCCTTTCTGCTTCTCTTCTTTATCCTCCTTATTTCTCCTCCTCCTCCTCCTTCCTTCTACTACTTCTCTTCCCCCCTCCTCCTCTTCCCCTTCTCCCCCCCCCTCCCTCCTCCTCCACAGTGGGAAAAAGTGAAATGAAAGTTGAACGGGAAGTCAAGCTCTATTCTGATTGATTGATTGATTGACAACCTAACAAAAATGCAAGGGCCCTACCAAGCATTAAAAGGCCATCCCAAATAGTAACAGCTCCCTTGATTGCAAATCTTCTGTTGACATCAGAGATCAGATGAGGAAGGAGCAGGGGAGCCCCAAAGCGGGTTCACACAACACCCAAAAGTGTGGATGAGCTGCGACGGGTGCATTTTCTTGCCAAAATGCCTCTCCAATCCTCATGTTGTTTGCCCTCTGTTGAAGCTCCACCCCCAAGTGTCCAACTCAAGGAGAGAAGAGGCTGCGTGAGGACATCATCATCCTCATCAAGTTTTGGACTGCAATGTTCTCCGACAAGAAATACTTAACCGCCAACCAGCTTGTGCCTCCAGGTATGTGTTTCATAGGTTATGGCGCTGTGTTTCCCGGAAAATAGGACCTACTCAGAAAGTAAGTCCTAGCTTGATTTTTACACGTGCACCCAGTATAAGCCTTACCCCACTCCCCTCCCAAAAAATAAGTGTTTAAGCCCTAATTAAGACCTTTCCCACTCCAGGGAGCACGGGTAAAAATTAAGCTAGAGTGGGGATGTGGGGGTGGGGAGGGGGGTGGCGTGGAGCTGCCATGCTACTTACCTTCAGATAGTTGCAGCCAAGCCTCACAACACCTCGGCCCATTTCTTCTGCAGCCAACAAGGCTTTCCTGAAGGCTCTGGATCGGATTCTTTCCTTCCTTCCTTCCCTCCTTCCTTCCCTCCTTCCTTCCTTCCTTCCATCCATCATCCTTCCTTCTTTCTTTCCTTCGTTCCTTCCTTCCTTTCTTCCTCCTTTCCTTCGTTCCTTCTTTCCTTCCTTCATCCTTCCTTCTTTACTTCCTTCCTTCTTTACTTCCTCCCTTCCTTCATCCTTCCTTTATCCTTCCTTCATCCTTCCGTCCATCATCCATCCTTCCTTCCATCCATCCATCCATCATCCTTCCTTCTTTACTTCCTTCCTTCATCCTTCCTTCTTTACTTCCTTCATCCTTCCTTCTTTACTTCCTTCCTTCCTTCTTTACTTCCTTCCTTTACTTTCTCCCTTCCTTCATCCTTCCTTCTTTACTTCCTTCCTTCCTCATCCTTCCGTCCATCATCCATCCATCCTTCCTTCCATCCATCCATCCATCCATCCAGAGGTTGGTATTCAGCAGGTTCTGAGTAGTTCGGAGAACCAGAAAATACCACCTCTGACTGGCCCCACCCCCATCTATTCTCTGCCTCCTGAGTCTCAGCTGATCTGGAGGGAATGGAGATTTTACAGTGTCCTTCCCCTGCCACGCCGACCAAGCCACACCTGCCATTCCATACCCACAAAGCTACGCCCACAGACCCGGTAGTAAAAACATTTGAATCCCACCACTGCATCCCTCCATCCATCCATGGTGCACAGTGGTTAGAATGTAGTATTGCAAACTAACTCTGCCCAGGAGTTCGATCCTGACTGGCTCGAGGTTGACTCAGCCTTCCATCCTTCCGAGGCCGGTTAAACGAGGACCCAGATAATTGGTGACAGTGTGCCGACTGTGTAAACTGCTTAGAGAGGACTGCCAAGCACTGTGAAGTGGTATATAAGTTTTAAGTGCTTCTGCTGTTGCTATTGATTGTCTGGCTTGGTGCCAACCGGATGCTTCTTTAAAACCTTTAGATAACCAAGACACCCGGAGCAATCTTGACATCACTGTGGGCTCCCGACAGCAAGCTACCCAGGGATGGATCAACACTTATCCTTTATCCAGCGGCATGTCGACCATCTCCAAAAAATCAGGTGTGTCTTGCTTTATCTTACCGGGTTTCCCTGAAAATAAGACAGGGTCTTATTTTCTTTTGACCCCCGAAATAAGTGCTTATTTCGGGGAGGACTTATTATTTTTGAGGTGCTGGAGGTGGCGAGCGTGGTCACCTCATGGCTGCTGCTCTGTTGCAATATTTTCAGGGAGGGCTTCTTTTGAGGGGAGGGCTTATTTTAGCGCATGTACTCAAAAGCCCGATTGGGTTTATTATTCGGGGAGGTCTTATTTTCAGGGAAACTAAACTCCTGTTTCATCACCCTGTTTAATCCTCACAACAACTGGGGCAGTCAGATTTTTTGTCTGTTATGACCTTTGCAGCGTCCACACAATCGAAATTCAGATGCTTGGCCACCGACTCATACTTACGACTGCTGCTGTGTCCCATAGTCACGTCACCCCCTTCTGCAACCTTCTGACGAGCCAAGCCAACGGGGGAGCTGTTCTGACCCAGGCCTCCACAAAGCCGAGTCCTTGTCCCGATAAACTCATTTTATTTAATTTACAGTGAATTTCTCTCCAGGAAAGTCTTTCCTCTCTCAAAGTCTTCCAAGATAGTTCACAATTACCGACCTTTATCAGGCTTGGAGAGTGGCCAGGCCAAGATCTTTCAGACGCCGCAATACTTGGCAAGAATGCAGGAATGAACTAATTGTCTCATGCAAACTCCACTCCCCTTTCGCTCCTCTTTATTCCCTATGGAGGGGGCCATTCACCATCCATCTGTGGCCTTACTCCCAAATCGACCTTAGCTGTTGTTCCTTAGCTGTTCCCTTCGTCTGGCAACTCTGCACATGCATACACTGGGAACAGGCTCCAGCTGTTCTTCTGCCTCACTGATGTCTGACTGTGAAGGCAGCTGATAACTGGCATACGGCCCTGGCCCCCTCTCTGCTTTCCCCAGACTTCAGGACTGGCCCATGTTCCTTCCCAACCTCCTCACTGCCAGATTCACTTAACAACCAGGTGACTGACTTATCAATTGTGGTGATTCACTTAACAAAAGTGGCAAGAAAAGTCGTAAAATGGGGCAAAACTCCCTTAATAAATGTCTCCTTCACAATAGAGACTTTGGGCTCGGCTGTGGTCGTAAGTCGAGGACAATCTATACATTTCACAAATAAATAAATTAACGTTATTGTGTTGTCTTTCGAAGGCATGTCTAAGAAGACGAATCGAGGCACTCAGCTCCACAAATACTACATGAAAAGGAGAACTCTGCTCCTCTCACTTCTGGTAAGTCTCTTCTCCTAAACCCAGCACAGACCCAGTCCTATGTAAGTGGGAAAGCCTCGATTTTACAGACTACAGCTAGTCCCCGACTTACGGAAGTTTAATTAACAACCGTTCAAAGTCACAACGGCACTATCTTTTTTCCCCACTTCTGAAACCATGAAAATGATTTGGGCACATCTCTCACATCGCCAGAAATAGAGTGTGACTCAAGACCCCCTTGAACTTTGATAAGTCAAAACATGTCTTCTGCCCCAAATCCCCTCCTTCCCTCCCTCCCTTCCTCCTCCTCCTCCTTCTTCCTTCCTTCCTTCCTTCCTTCCTTCCTTCCTTCCTTCCTTCCTTCCTTCCTTCCTTCCTCTTACTTTCTTCCATCCTCCTTTCTTTCCTTCCCTCCCTCCTTCCTGCCTGCCTTTCTTCCTCCCTTCTTTCCTTCCTTTTTCCTTCCTTCCTTCCTCTTTCTTTCTTCCCTCCTTCCCTCCTCCTTTCTTTCCTTCCCTCCTTCCTTCCTGGCTTCCTTTCCTTCTTCCATCCTCCTTTTTCCTTCATTTCTTCCTCCCTCCCTTCCTCCCTCCCTTTTTCCTTCTTTCCTTCCTTCCTCTTTCTTTCTTCCCACCTTCCCTCCTCCTTTCTTCCCTCCCTTCATCCTGCCTTTCTTTCCTTCTTCCGTCCCCTTTCTTCCTTCATTTCTTCCTTCCTTCCCTCCCTCCTTCCCTCCCTTTTGTATTCTTCCTTCCTTCCCCTTCCTTCCCCTCTTTTTTCTTTCTTTCTCCCTCCCTCTTTCTTCCTTCCTTCCCTCCCTTCCTCCTTCCCTCCTCCTTCCTTCCCTCCCTCCCTCCTTCTTTCTTTCCCTCTGTCCTGGCCAATGTTTGTTTGTTTGTTTTATCGAAGTACAACTTCTTAAAATGCCCAGCACTTACTTAACTTTCTTTTTCTTTCTTTCATTTTCTTTCCTTTGTTTTCTTTTTCCTTTCTTTCTTTCAAAGGCTACGGAGATTGAGCGCCTCATCACTTGGTATAATCCTCTTTCGTCTCCGGAGCTGGAGCTGGACCAGACGGGTGAAAACAGCGTTGCCAACTGGCGCTCCAAATACGTCAGCCTGAGTGAGAAGCAGTGGAAGGATAACGTGAACCTGGCTTGGAGCATCTCCCCTTACCTGGCAGTGCAGCTTCCCACCAGGTGAGTCCCTTGCCCTGCGTTAAAAAAATCAGTAAACTTTGGATCTAGGAACCCCTCGATGTGCAACTACAACTGAGCCCAAAACATCCATTTTTGCTAAGCAAGACTGTTATTAAGTGAGTTTGCGAAACAATTTGTTAAGAGAATCCCTGCAATTGTTACATAAGGAACACCATTGTTAAGTGAATCTGGCTTCCCCACTGACTTTGCTGGCCAGAAGGTCGCAAAAGGGGATCCCATGACCCCTTGCAACCATCATAAATCTGAGTCCTTTGCCAAGTGCCTGAATCTTGATCAAGCGATCATGGGGAAGCTGCGATAGTCAGGAAAATGATTGTAAGTCACCCTGTTGTAACTTGGAAGGGGCACTACAGGATCAGTTCTAAGTTGAGCACTGCCTCAAATGGTCATAAGTGGAGGACAGCCAGTTTGTCTCCTGTTGGTTCCTTAGATTTAAAAACACAGAAGCCATTGGGATGGAGGTCACCCGTCTGGTTCGCTTGGACCCTGGAGCCGTCAGTGACGTGCCGGAAGCCATCAAGGTAGGCCTTTGAAAATGATGCAAATTTTCATCAGGAAAAGGATCAAAAATTGGCTGGAGGCAATAACAGGGGTTAAAATAGAATGGAAACCTGAAGTTTTTTTTATTAGGAATAATGTCTGGGAAATACAGAAAAGAAATCCAATATTTAATACTACATATAATTACAGCGGCAAGGATTGCCTTTGCCCAGAAATGGAAAAACAAATTAACTCCAAGCGAAGATGAAATAATAAGAAAGGTTATGGATTGTGCTGAAATGGACAAACTAACTAAAGAAATCCAGGGAAAAGAAGAATCAGAATTCTACCAGATATGGGATAAATGGTATCGGTGGATGGAGGAAAGAAGCACGAATCAATGAAGGAATATAACAAAACTCAAAAAATAATAGTTGCGAGTAAAATAAGAGGGTTAAGAATGGTGAAATCCAAATGAAATACAACAGAAGGGGAAATAATATAAGGGAAGCAGTATCGATTGATAATTGCTATTAGAAAGCACAGGAAGCTCCTGTTCATATTGTATTCTGTAAATGTGGTGTACGTCTAGGTTTTGTGTGTGTGTATTTTACATGTTTGTTAATAAAAAATAAAAAAATATTTAAAAAAAGAAGATGATGATGATCCAAATTTTCATCAGAACTCTGGCCAGAACATGGTCGGTTTGATTTGGCCTCAGTTAACCACAGTGGGTGGAGCCACCCATTCATCATCATCTTCTTTTAATTACCCCATCATCCCTTGCTGGGCGGAGTCTGGGTGACTGAATGGAGCTGAGTATTTACTGGCTGGATGCGCTTCCCGTCACCAATACGGAGTTTCGTTCAGCAGATATAATCTCATTGTGCCCAAAGAGAGAAAGTTTTTCCTCTACTTAGGATCGAACTCCCAGCCTCCTGATTGAGAGGCAAAAGCTCCACCTCTAGGTCCCACAAAACTCAGCCATAGATACTAATCATCATCTTATTTTAATGGCCCCACAATCCTTTGGGGGTGGAAGTTGGGCAACTGAATGGAGCTGAGTATTTACTGGCCAGATGCGCCTCCCGTCACCAATACGGAGTTTTGTTCGGCAGATACATTCTCATTGTGCCCAGAGAGAGAAAGATCTGGCCTCTACCTGGGATCGAACTCACAGACCTCCTGATTGTGAGGCGTGAGCTCCACTTCTAGGCCAACGCACCACTCGGGTGGAGCCACCCATTGCAGTTTGTAAATCAGAATCTGTGGCCTATAAGATACCTGGATGGATGAACAAGAAACCACGCCTTTTATTCAGTGTGGGAACCTAGCTATCATGGAAAATGTCCCCACCCCTTTTTTTTGTCTATTGCTATTGGAGTTCATGTGTGGGTATGTGGTTCTCCCCCCCTTTTGCTTTTCAGTATCTTGTTACTTGGCACACCATCGATGCCGACGCTCCAGAGCTCAGCCACATCCTGTGCTGGACCCCCACCGACCCACCGACGGGCCTCTCCTATTTCTCCAGCATGTACCCTCCTCATCCTTTGACAGCTCAATACGGGGTAAAAGTGCTGCGATCTTTCCCTCCGGTAAGTAAGACGTTTGCCGGAAAAGATCATAGAATGTCTTTGTGCTGAAGTACTGTAGATGCCGGACTCCTAAATGACCCCCTCTGCCTTTTTCCCAACTTCAGTTTGGAATGTCATGGCATGGCAGCCAGGGGTGAAATCCAGCAGGTTCTGGAGAACCGGTAGCGGAAATTTCAAGTAGTTTAGAGAACCGGTAGCGGAAATTTCAAGTAGTTCGGCGAACTGGTAGCGGAAATTTCAAGTAGTTCAGAGAACCGGTAGCAGAAATTTTGAATAGTTTGGAGAACCAGTAGTGGAAATTTTGAGTAGTATGGAGAACCGGTAGTGGAAATTTCGAGTAGTTCAGAAAACCGGTAGCGGAAATTTCAAGTAGTTCGGCGAACTGGTAGTGGAAATTTTGAATAGTCCGGAGAACCGGTAGCGGAAATTTTGAATAGTATGGAGAATCGGTAGTGGACATTTTGAGTAGCTTGGAGAACTAGTAGCGGAAATTTTAAGTAGTTTGGAGAACCGGTAGCAAACATTTTGACTAGTTCGGAGAAGTAGTAGTGGAAATTTTGAGTAGTTCGGAGAACTGGTAGCAGAAATTTCGAGTAGTTCGGAGAACTAGTAGCGGAAATTTTGAGTAGTTCAGAGAACCGGCAAATGTCACCTCTGTCTGGCCCTAGAGTGGGGTGGGAATGGGGATTTTGCAATATCCTTTCCCCAGGAGTGGGGAGAGAGTGGAGATTTTTACAAACTTTCAAACTTTAATGGTATTTGTATGCCGCCCACTCCCTAGGGACTCTGGGCGGCTCACAGCAAATAAAACAACAAATAAAAACATTTAAAACATTTAAAATTAAAATCAACACAGCATCCATTTCAGTCATATAGTCACAGCTGACTGGAGAATTCTGGGAGTTGAAGTCCATAAGTCTTAAAGTTGCCAAGTTTGGGGACCTCTGGTATAAGGTCACTCCTGCTTAAGCAGAGAGTTGGACTAGAAGACCTCCAAGGCCCCTTTCAGTTCCATTCTGATTGATTGATTAATTGATTGATTGAAAATGTGGATGCTTAGCAACCAGCATGTAATTTTTAAAAATGCACCCCTTCCCTGTTGATGATGGGAGGAGATGCTCTTGAAGGCAGAATGTCGGTACTTTGACAAAAAGAAATCCTAACTTCTTTTTCCTTCTTCCCCTTCTCTCCACCCCCAGGATGCTATTCTATTCTACATTCCACAGATTGTGCAGGCCCTTAGATATGACAAGGTAAGGGCTGATAAAGACTGCAATGGATAGATGAATGGATGGGTGGGTGGGTGGGTGGATGGGAGAACTTGAGACGAGAGGAAAATTATATTCAGATGGAGATCTAAATAAAGATGATAGAGATCTAGAGAGGTAAATGATAGGTAAGTGGGTGGGTGGGGGGATAGAGAAAGAGAAAATAAAAAAAGGAAAGAAAGAAAAAAGAAAGAAAGGATGATAATGTAGACAGAATTGCAGAAAAAATAGGTGATTCATGTTTCCCAAGAGTCATAAATAATAGATATATCACAGACAGAGAGATGGAAGGAGGGAAGGATATGGATAGGTAGATAGATAATGAGAGTCGTAAGTAGAGATAAAGGTATGAATGTAGATGGATGGATGGATGGATGGATGGATGGATGGATGGATGGATGGATGGATGGATTTAGACAAGAGAAAAATTATATTCCGATGGATATCTAGTTCTAGGTAAAGATGATGGAGATCTAGATAGGTAAATGATAGGTAGATGGGTGGGTAGGGGGATAGAGAAAGAGAAAATAAAAAGAAGGAAGGAAAGAAAGAAAGAAAGAAAGAAAGAAGAAAGAAAGAAGAAAAGAAAGAAAGAAAGAGAAAGAAAGAAAGGATGATAATGTAGACAGAATTTCAGAAAAGAAATGATACACATTGCACAAGAGTCATAAATAATAGATATATGAGAGAGAGGGAGGGAGGGAGGAAGGGAGGGATATGGATGAGTACATAGATACTGAGAATCATAAGTAGAGATAGAGGTATGAATGTGGATGGATGGATGGATGGATGGATGGATGGATGGATGGATGGATGGATGGGTGGATGGATGGATGGATGGGAGAACTTTAGACAAGAGGAAAATTATACTCAGATGGATATCTAGATCTAGGTAAAGATGATAGAGATCTAGAGAGGTAAATGATATGTAAGTGGGTGGGTGGGTGGATGGATAGATAGATAGAGAAAGAGAAAATAGAGAGAAAGAAAGAAAGGATGATAATGTAGACAGAATTGCAGGAAAGATAGATGATACACATTGCACAAGAGTCATAAATAATAGATATATGAGAGACAGAGAAAGAGAAATGGAGGAAGGGATATGGATGGGTAGATAGATACTGAGAGTCGTAAGTAGAGATAGACAGAGACAGGTATGAATGTAGACGGATGGATGGACAGAGAAGTAGACAGATAGATAGATTATTCATTGTTTCTATGATGCTTGGATAAACTGGAGAGTTCAATAAATCACTAATACAAGTCACCAAGAATCAAGGAAGACGTCCCATGGTTGGGATTTAATGGGGGGGAACTGTTCCATTGGGGCACTTGGGCTTCTCTGTCTCGACCCATTCCTGGTCGGAGCTATGTTTAGAAGAAGACCCTGCCTGTTGTATTTTCTCAGATGGGTTACGTCAGGGAGTACATCCTCTGGGCAGCTTCCAAGTCCCAGCTGCTGGCTCACCAGTTCATTTGGAATATGAAGACCAACATTTACCTGGATGAAGAGGCACACCAGAAAGACCGTGAGTAGACCAAGTTTGGAGATGTTGCACTACCCTCCTCCTCTTCCTCCTCTCCATAAAGCCCACTCCCTTCTAGCACTGATGATGCTACCTAGTTTAGCCATGAAATGTCTGCCAGAAAATCCAAGTTCAGAGACCATTGACCCCACAGTCTTCCTCCTCTTCCTGCTCCTCTTCCTCCTCCTCCTCCTCCTCTTTCTCCTCTTCCACTCCATAAAGCCCACTCCCTTCTAGCACTGATGATGCTACCTAGCTGAGCCACGAAATGTCTGCCAGAAAATCCAAGGTCAGAGACCACTGACCCCACAGTCTTCCTCCTCTTCCTGCTCCTCCTCCTCCTCTTCCTGCTCCTCTTCTTCCTCTTCCTCCTCTTTCTCCTCTTCCACTCCATAAAGCCCTTTCCCTTCTAGCACTGATGATGCTACCTAGCTGAGCCACGAAATGTCTGCCAGAAAATGCAAGTTCAGAGACCACCGTCCCCATAGTCCTCCTCCTTTTCCTGCTCCTGCTCCTCCTCTTCCTGCTCCTCCTCTTCCTGCTCCTCTTCCTCCTCTTCCTCCTCCTCTTTCTCCTCTTCCACTCCATAAAGCCCTCTCCCTTCTAGCAGTGATGATGCTACCTAGTTGAGCCATGAAATGTCTGCCAGAAAATCCAAATTCAGAGACCACTGACCCCACAGTCTTCCTCCTCCTCTTCCTCCTCCTCTTTCTCCTCTTCCACACCATAAAGCCCTCTTCCCTCTAGCACTGATGCTACCTAGCTGAACCATGAAATGTCCACCAGAAAACCCTCAAGCTCAGAGAGCACCAAGGACCCCACAAATTTCACCCTCCTGCTTCCTCTTTTCCGTAGCTGACATTGGGGAACTGCTGGAGCAGCTCGTGGAGGAAATAACCGGCTCGTTGTCTGGCCCAGCAAAGGAGTTTTACCAACGGGAATTTGACTTCTTCAACAAAATCACCAACGTTTCCGCCATCATCAAGTGAGTAGAAAGGCCGAGGCATAGAAAAACCTGATTCTTTCCTTGCGTTGAAAAGGGGCCTAATGAGCGGTGCGGTGGCGTAGAGGTAGAGCTCTCGCCTCACAATCAGGAGGCTGTGAGTTCGATCCCAGGTAGAGGCAGCTATTTCTCTCTGGCCACAATGAGATTATATCTGCTGAACAAAACTCTGCCCTGGTGACAGGGGAGGGCATCCGGCCAGTAAACACAGCTCCATTCAGTTGCCTCCATCCCACAAGGGATTACGGGGTCTTTAAAAGAGATTGAAATGGACTTTATAAACAAAACCCAACTTGCCTCGCGGGTCAGAATTCATGATTCAAATACCCCCAATATGTGTTTTTTTTCCCCCCACACCCATAGGCCTTATCCCAAAGGCGAAGAGCGAAAAAAGGCTTGTTTGAACGCATTATCTGAAGTGAAAGTGCAACCCGGTAAGAAATTAACGCTTACAGGGAGTCCAAAATTTCTGTTTCTAAGGGAGACAGTCAGCCTATTGTCCCCCAAAATCTGGGTCCTCGTTTTACTGACCTCCGAAGGACGGAAGGCTGAGTCAACCTTGAGCCATTCAGGATCGAACTCCTGGAAGTGGGGCAGAGTTAGCCTGCAATACTGCACTCTAACTATGGGAGGGGGGGAGGGAGGAAGGAAGCTAGCAATACCTCTTAGACATATACCCCTTTACAGCCCTCTCTCAGCACTTTATAGAGTCAGCCTCTTGCCCCCAACAATCTGGGTCCTCATTTTATCCACCTCGGAAGGATGGAAGGCTGAGTCAACCTTGAGCCGATCAGGATCAAACTCCTGGCTGTGGGCAGTCAGCCTGCAATACTGCATTCTAACCATGGGAGGGAGGGAAGGAAGGGAAGGGAAGGGAAGGGAAGGGAAGGAAGGAAGGAAGGAAGGAAGGAAGGAAGGAAGGAAGGAAACTAGCTAGCAATAGCTCTTAGACATATACCACTTTACAGCCCTCTAAGCAGTTTACAGAGTCAGCCTCTTGCCCCCAACAATCTGGGTCCTCATTTTACCCATTTGAGCCGGTCAGGATCAAACTCCTGTCTGTGGGCAGAGTCAGCCTGCAATACTGCATTCTAACCATGGGAGGGAGGGAGGAAGAAAGGGAGGACATTAGCAATAGCACTTAGACTTATATACCGCTTTACAATGCTTCACAGCCCTCTCTAAGCAGTTTACAGAGTCAGCCTCTTGCCCCCAACAACCTGGGTCCTCATTTTACCCACTTCGGAAAGACGGAAGGCTGAGTCATCCTTGAGCTGGTCAGGATCGAACTGCTGGCAGTCGGCAGAGTTGGTCTGCAATACTGCCTTCTAACCCCTGCGCCACCTATGAATCAGTTGGCAAGCATCCGAATTTTGACCACATGACCC
Organism: Thamnophis elegans; assembly: GCF_009769535.1. Taxonomy (NCBI): domain Eukaryota; kingdom Metazoa; phylum Chordata; class Lepidosauria; order Squamata; family Natricidae; genus Thamnophis; species Thamnophis elegans. The sequence continues at coordinate 8,593,659 of NC_045553.1, forward strand.
TGGAGACGTTGCAACAGTTCTTAAGTGTGAGAAAGGGCCATAAAGCCCTTCTTTGTCAGTGCCGTCGTAACTTTGAACAATCACTCAGTGAACGGTTGTAAGTCGGGGACTACCTGTAAAGAGGAGAAAAGTCTTGGCCGCTGTCTTCCCCTGATGAGTCCTGCTAGCTCAACCTCTCGGCTGGTTGTCACCAAGGATTTTTGTCTTGTCCCCTTTCCCTAAATAGGTTGCTATTTACCAAGCAACCCGGAAGCGATTGTCCTGGATATCGACTACAAGTCGGGAACGCCGATGCAAAGGTATGGCCTGGCACCCTTTCCCGGCCTGTTTTACTCCAGTGAAATAAAAAATAAAATAGGAATTATTACTGTTACTGGCATTGACTCCTTCTTCTTCCTCTTCCTCCCAGCGCTGCCAAAGCCCCTTACTTGGCCAAGTTCAAGGTGAAGAGATGTGGAGTGAGTGAACTTGAAAAAGAAGGTTGGTGTAATGCCCACTCCTCCTCTTCCTCTTCCTCCTCAATCTCCTCTTCCTTCTTCTTCTCGTTTTCTTCTTCTCCCTCTTGGCCTCCTTCTCTTCTCCTCCTTCCACCTCTTCCTCCTCTTCCTCCTCCTTAATCTCCTCCTTCTTAATCTCCTTCTCCTTCCTTTTCACCTCCTCCTTCTTTCTCTTCTTCACCTCCTTCTCCTCCTCCTCTTCTCCTCCTTCTCCTCCTTCCTCTTCTCCCTCTTTGCCTCCTTCTCTTCTCTTCCTCCTCTTCCTTTTCCTCCTCTTCCTCCTCCTTCTCCTTCCTCTTCCCCCTCTTCATTTCCTCCTCCTCCTACTTCCTCTTCTCCTTCCTTTTTTTCTTCCTCCTCCTCCTTCCTCTCCTCCTCCTCCTTCTCCTGCTTCCTCTTCTCCCTCTGAACCTACTTCTCCTTCTCTTCCTCCTTCCACTTCTGCCTCTTCGCCTCCTTCTCTTCCTCTCCTCCTTCCTCTTCTTCCTCCTCATTGGTAGGAGGAAGTGAAGAGAAATTGAAGTCAAGCTCAACTCCTGGATGCTGGCCTAACATCTTTGCAGTTTCTTTGGCAAGATGTACAAGTGATTTGCCACTGACGGGGCTTTTTTATATATCCCAGCCTAATCTACATTCTTCCTAGCTAGCCCGTCCAAATACTAATCCTCCTCCTCCTCCTCCTCCCCCCCCCCCTTACAACTACATCACAGAAAGGGCAGAGAATTAACTGCTGGCTAGAGTCACCTAACGGACATCTCTTACATATTATCATTTGGAACGTAACTTCTTCAAAAATACCCCTCCGCTCCCACTCTTTCAGGTCTGCGTTGCCGTTCAGATTCCATAGATGAAAGCGGAGAAGACGGGAGGGAGAGTAAGAAGATTTGCTGGCAAGCTGCCATCTTTAAAGTGGGCGATGACTGCAGGCAGGTGAGAAAGCTTGCAGAGTTGTCTTCTTAAGTCACGTCCTGTGGATATTATGGACGATTTTCAGCCATCGTTGTTGCGATGGGAGGAGGGGGAGGTCCTTGGTGCTCTCTGAGCTTGGTTGTTTCCTTGCAGGCGTTTCATGGCCCAAACTCGGGAACATCATCAGTGCTAGAAGGGAGCGGGGTTTGTAAAGTGGAAGAGGAGGACTGTGGGGTCCTCGGTGCTCTCTGAGCTTGGTTCTTTTCTTACAGACGTTTCATAACCCAACTTGGTAACATCATCAGTGCTAGTAAGGAGTGTGGCTTGCTGTCAGTTTATATTCTGTGGTTGCTTAGTCAGTGTTGGTAGGACGGCCTTGGAGATTCTTTGGTTTGGCTGTTTATCTTGGCTCTTCGGCAGTTTCTTGATTGGGGTATCGCTTGTTTGATTGTGGGTCTGATGTTAACCTTGGAGTTAATGTACTGTCTTTTTCAGCATATAAGACGCACCTCCCCCCCCAAAAAAGGGTGAAAATGTGGGTGCGTCTTATACACCAAATACAGCATTTTTGGCCTCCCGAAACCCCACCCCCTTCGCAAAAATGGCCGTGCATAGCTTTTAGGAGGCTTTCAGAGTGCTCTTGGGGGCTGCGGAGGGCAAAAATGGGCCCATTTTTTGCTCATTTTTGTCCTCCCACAGCCCTCAGGAGCACTCTACAAGCCTCCCAAAGCCTATGTATATCCTGTTTTTTGCACACACACAAAGGGGGGAGGGCATTTTTTGCTCGTTTTTGCCCCCCAGTCCCCAGGAGCACTTTGCAGGCCTCTCAAATTCTCTACATGACGTGTTTTCCACAAAAAAAAAGAAGTGTGCAGAGGGTTTGGGAGGCCTGCAGAATGCAAAACCTTTTTTAAAAAAATTTACCTCTTCAAAAATCTTGGTGCGTCTTATAGTCCGAAAAATACGGTAGTCTTTTTGTTCTTTTTTGGGCTGGGTGATAGGCCCTTTTGCATAGTCTATGGCAGGGGTCAGCAAACTGTGGCTCTGGAGCCACATGTGGCTCTTTCATCCCTCTGTTGTGACTCCCTGTTGCCAGTTGGCAACATAATTTTGAGAGGAGCTTCCGGTTTGGGAGAGGGGGAAGCAGGGTGTGTCAAAAGGAAACTCTATGGCAAGGGGCGGGTTTTCTGGTCAGCTCCACAATTGATAGGGCTTTCGGTTAGGACAGGTAGAGGAAAAAGTATGCCGCACTAGGAGGAGACTCTATGGTGGGGGAACCGGACTTCCTGTTGACAGAGGAAAAAGGATGCTGCGCTAGGAGGAGACTCTATGGTGGGGGAACCGGACTTCCTGTTGACAGAGGAAAAAGGATGCTGCGCTAGAAGGAGACTCTATGTTGGGGGAACCGGACTTCCTGTTGACAGAGGAAAAAGGATGCTGCGCTAGGAGGAGACTCTATGGTGGGGGAACCGGACTTCCTGTTGACAGAGGAAAAAGGATGCCGCGCTAGGAGGAGACTCTATAGTGGGGGAACCGGACTTCCAGTCGACTCCAGAATTGAACAGGGGGCTTTCAGTTAGGACCTTTGTGGCTCTTTGAGTATTTAAGATTGCTGACCGCTAGTCTATGAAAAAGACTCCAGCAGCTCTCCACCAGCAATCAGCCCCCACATCAGCATAGATGAACTCCAAGGTTAGTATCAGACCAACAAAAAAGTGAACAATATCCCAATCTAGAAACTGCCAAAATGCCCACAGCAAACAGCCCAAAGAATCTCTAAGACCACCTCCACCCACACTGACAGGACAAGAATATAAGCAAACTGTACTCCTTACTAGCACTGATGATAATACCTAGTTGGGTAGTGAAACGTCTGCAAGAAAGCAGCCAAGTTCAGAGAGCACCAAGGATTCCATAGCCATTCCTCATCATCGTCGCTGTCGTTCTCCTCCTCCCGGAAAATCCCTGCTTACTAGCATGATGGTGTTACCTAGTTTGGCTAATGTAAGGTCTGCAAGAAAACAACCAAGCTCAGAGAGCACCAAGGACCCCATAGTCTTTCTCCTCCTCCTTTCCCTCCTCTCCACACACCCAACTCCCTTCTAGCACTGATGACGTTCCCTAGTTGGGTCATGAAACATCGGCAAGAAAACAGCCAACTTCAGAGAGCAACAAGGATCCCTCATGTCAACCCTGAGCTACAAATATCTTCTTTTATTAATCTTCGTTGCACATAATATTTGAACGCTCCCTTCAATCCTTTTGTCAGCGTTCCAAATATCACCCAGAATTAAATCAGAGTCCAAGGCAGAGCTTTCGTCAAAGTTCCAATTTAATAAGAGAGACATGTTGGCACATCTGTGGAAAATCCGAATCTGAAAGCTTCCTGGGTTTCCCACCCAGTTGAAAGGTCATGATTGCCCCCAACCCATAAGTTCATCACACGGTCCAATCTTCCTCTGCCACGCTGGCATTTCCACCCATCTAGTTCCGGTCAGGTGCAGAGTTGCGGAGACAAAGAATGACCTTGGGCTTCTAGAAAGGAATGTTTTATTTTGACAACAACACATTCTGCTCCTTACTATTCCCCCCTCTCAATTACCCCACTAATGAAACAGTATAGTAAAGAAAGAGAGAGTGTGGCAGGCCAAAGATCCTAAAAGAAATATGACTGCAGGCCTGATAGGCGGCCTCTCCTCAGAAGGAATATGACTGCAGGCCTGACACCTGTTTCTTTTGGTGTTGGGCAGGACATGCTGGCCTTGCAGATCATCGATCTCTTCAAGAACATATTTCAGCTGGTGGGCCTCGACCTGTACGTCTTTCCCTACAGAGTAGTGGCTACTGCTCCTGGGGTGAGTATCAGGAGGAAGGGCGAGTTTTTACTGATCCGCATGTTATACTTTTGCTCTGTGCATGGATATGCAGTGGACAGACTAAGCAAATTTTAACTTTAGACAACATGGGCCTTAGATATGTATAATCAATACTGTAAATGCAATATTTAAAATGCAAGCACTTAAAAAAAACTCTCGGCTTAAAATTAAATTTCTTGTACAGGTTGTCCTCGATTTACGACCATAATTGGGCCCAAGATTAATATTGCTCAGTGAGAAATTTGTTAAATGAGATTTGTCCCGTTTTATGACTTTTCTTGTCACATTTGTTAACCGAATCACCGTAGTGGTTAAGCTAGTAACATAGTCGTTAAGTGAATTTGGCTTCCCCACAAAGCGGGATCCCAGGACTCCAGGACACTAAGATCGTCATAAATACGTGTCTGTATTTGGATCACATGACCTATGGCAATGCAACAATGGTCGTAAGTGTGAAAAATGGTCCATTGGCTATAAACATATAGCAAAGAAAATGCATATTTGATTATCCATTTAATAACTGCAGCTAGAATCGTGTTTGCGCAAAACTGGAAAAGTGATCCCTACAGAGGAGAATGGGGATTAGGAGAATATTAGAATGTGCAGAAATGAACGGATTAACATTGGCAATCAAAGAGAAAGAACGAACTGATTATTATATAAATGGGAATAATTTTACCGATGGGTAGAGAATAAATATAAGAATTAGAAATGAAGGTAGATGAGTAAAATATAGAAAATGTGTTAATAGAGTTAATAGAGTTAAATAAATCAAGAAGAGGGTTGTGTTTATATATTGATGGTATTAATAATTACATTTCAATACATATCTTTCATATTAATGATTTAAACATACATCCTCCTTTTAAAGGTATACATATATATAGCAATTTCATTGTTATTCCCCCCCCCCAACACACACACATATTAGAATGTGCAGAAATGAACGGATTAACACTGGCAATCAAAGAGAAAGAACGAACTGATTATTATATAAATGGGAATAATTTTACCGATGGGTAGAGAATAAATATAAGAATTAGAAATAAAGGTAGATGAGTAAAATATAGAAAATGTGTTAATAGAGTTAAATAAATCAAGAGGAGGGTTGTGTTTATATATTGATGGTATTAATAATTAAATTTCAATAAACATCTTCCATATTAATGATTTAAACATACTGTACATCCTCCTTTTAAAGGTATACATATACAGTATATATAGCAATTTCATTGTTATCCCCACCCACCCCGCCCCAAAACATATTTTTTCGGCCAAAGTGAGGGCTGGATTCAGGTTTTCAGGTATCCTCATAATAATATTACATAATTATATATCACTACACGCCCCAAATTTTTAAATCCAAGAAGAGGATTGTTATAGTATTAGACATTTAAGGGATTGGTATTAAGCAAAGAATGGATTGTAAATTTTAACTGTTATATATAGCACAAAACATGTGTACCCAGACGACACACTGTTTAATGGAAGAGGGACTGTTTGTATCAAAATAAAATAAAAAAATTAAATGGAAAAATGGTCCTAAGTCACTTTTTATTCAACGGTTACTAAATAAACTGTTGTACATGAGGGACCGCCTGTATTTCTTTCTGCTTATGAGTTTATGACAGCTTTCCAGCTGCAGATGATTCGGTGAGTTGCAGATGTGGGAGCCCCCAAACCGAGCCAGGCAGAGCTGACATGATGTGTATCCGGTCAGGCTCTTACAGCTGTTTTACAGAATTTCTGTGCTCTTGGGAGCTTCCGGCTTCTCACATCCCTTCCTTTCCCTTCTTTCTCCTAGTGTGGCGTCATTGAATGCATTCCAGATTGCACTTCCCGTGATCAGCTGGGCAGGCAGACCGACTTCGGGATGTACGATTATTTTACCAGGCAGTACGGAGATGAATCTACTCTGGCCTTTCAGAAGGTATTTTGTGGGACTCTTATCGATAGAAGAGAATATTCGTAGCTCGAGGTTGAATTAGGGGGGTCCTTGGTGCTCTCTGACCTTTTTTGTTTTCTTCCAGATGTTTCATGACCCTGCTAGGTGACGTCATCAATGTTAGAAGGGAGTAGGGTTTGTGGAAAGGAGGAGGAGGACTGTAGGGTCCTTGGTGCTCTCTGAGCTTGGTGGTTTTCTTGCAGACATTTTATGACCCTTCTAGGTGACAGCATCAGTGTTAGAAGGGAGTGGGGTGTGTGGAGAAGGGAAGGAGAGAAGGGAAGGAGAACTGTGGGGTTCTTGGTGGTCTCTGAACTTACTGTTTTCCTGAAGATATTTCACGACACCACTAGGTAACTTCATCAGTGCTAGAAGGGAATGGGATTTGAGGAGGAGGAGGGGAGAGGAGAAAGGGAGGAGGAGGACTGTGGGGTTCTTGGGATGCAGGCATTTCATGAGCCTACTAGGTAACATCATCCATGGTACAAGGGAGTGGGAATCATAGGAGTGGGAATAGGAGAAGGGGAGGAGGAGGAGGAGAATTGGCAATAGCCCTTAGACTTAAATGCTTCACAGTGCTTTACAGCCCTCTCTAAGCGGTTTACAAAGTCAGCCTCTTGCCCCCAACAATCTGGGTCCTCATTTGACCCACCTCGGATCCTTGAGCCTGCTGAGATTCAAACCGGTGATCTGCAGAAGTAGCCTGCAGTACTGCGCTCTAACCACTGTGCCACCGCGGTAAATAGTCCAGCGATGCCAAGCAGAAAAACTTCTGTATTGTTAGGAATAAAGTCAACCCAAAGTCTACCAAGTGACACCATTCGATTCCTTTATCCTTCTCCTGAAAATTAGTCCTTTGTCTTCATTCCCTGTTCCCCCCCATCCCCGTCCCCGTCCCCATTATGAAAATGCTCCTGTTTTAGATCTTCAGCTTTGGCCTACTGAGGGCCTAATGATGCAAAACCTTCTTTCTCAATATCTCCAATGTTGTTGCATCCTTGCAGGCTCGCTACAACTTCATCCGCAGTATGGCTGCGTACAGTCTCCTGCTCTTCCTCTTGCAAATTAAAGACAGGCATAATGGCAACATCATGCTGGACAAACATGGACATCTCATTCACATTGGTTCGTTTACCCCCTTGGGACTTCTTTGTGTCTGTGTGGGTGGGTGGGTGGGTGGGTGTGTTCACCCTTTTACCTGGAGCAGGGGTCGGCAGCTCTGGAGCCGCATGTGGCTCTTTCATCAGTCTGCTCCGGCTCCCTGTTGTTCTGACGTAGGCTTCCCAAGAGCCTGAAGCAAATTCATTGTCCCAACAAACCCCCCTTTTATGAATTGACTGTGAATTCTGCTCCTTCACATCCAGCAAAGTCTTTCAAGGGAGGATTTGCAGTCACAGACTTTCTCTGGCTTGGAGAGCTGCCAGGCCGATATCTGCAAAACCTGGCAAGGAGCCTTGGAGAGTCACGGACCAATTAAGGGAACTAATTGTCTCCTGCAAAGTCCACTCCCCTTTGGCTCCTCTTTTATTTCCTCTGAGAGGGGCCGTTCATCATCCACCTGTAGCCTTACTCCCAAGTCGACCCCTGTTCTTTAACTGTTCTCTTCGTCTGGCGACTCGTCTGGTAAGACGAGGGCTCTGCATCGGAGGCAGAGAGGGGGCCAGGGCCGTCTCACAGTTATCAGCTTCCTTTGGAGTCAGAGATCAGTGGGGCAGAGGAACAGCTGGAACCTGTTCCCCGTGTGCGCATGCGCAGAGTTACCAGACAAAGGGAAAAGCTAAAGAACAGGGGTCGACTTGGGAGTAAAGCCACAAGTAGACAGTGAATGGCCCCTTCCAGAGGAAATAAAAGAGGAGCAAACGGGGAGTGGGTTTTTGCAGGAAACAATTCGTTTGTTTGGTCGTTAGATTCATTTCAGGAGTGTGAAGATCTGTTCGTGAATCTCAGAGACTCTATGCCCAGCCTTTCCTTGCACAGCCCCTCATTTGGAAAATATTGACATGGTAGCTTTCAAAGCTATATAAGGTCTGTGGTCATAAATCCACCTTTGAAAGACTGTTTGCCAGGCCTTGGCTGAATGTGAATGAGAGAAATTCACATTCGTTTAATGAAAGGGGGTTTGTTGGGACCAGGACTCTGCTTCGTGCTTTTTGGGGAAGCCTAGCTCAGAACCGTCCCCAGGAGTTAGGTGGTGCCGTATCCCTCCCCATCTGCTGAGTTCAGTTTTAACCCAGATGGCTTCTTTGACCTTTGGTCTTTCAAACCAATGATCCTCTCCATCCAGAATGTGGACTTCGCTGTCCTCCAAAGTGTGGGCTCTGTCTTTCAAGAATTGCTTATCGCATTTCAAAGATCTCTGGAGCAGACAGATGTCAACATCCCTCTCTTCCTTCTTGGCAGATTTTGGATTCATGTTCGAAAGTTCTCCTGGTGGGAACCTGGGCTGGGAGCCCGACATCAAGCTGACGGATGAAATGGTCATGATCATGGGTGGCAAGATGGAAGCCACGCCTTTCAGGTGGTTCATGGAGATGTGCGTCAGGGGCTACCTGGCAGTCAGGTGAGGAGGCTTCCGCTTGGGTCTTCCTTGTCTCGAATGTTTGCCTTCAGCCCTTTTTTTCCCCAAACCCTCCTGCAAGAGACCAATTTAGTTAGCGGAAAGGGGGAGAAGAAGAAAAAGAATTAAAAGTGGGATTTTTGAGAGCCCAAGAGAAAATGGTTAAAAGAGGAAGAAAGGGGGAAAGAGTTACATTAGTAGACTACAGAGAATAGTAGTAAGATTGTTATGGTTATGTAATTATAGAATAGGATAGGGATAGGATAGGGGAATAGAATAAGGAATAGGGATAGAATAAGGAATAGGGATAGGATAGGATAGGATAGGGGAATAGAATAAGGAATAGGGATAGGATAGGATAGGGGAATAGAATAAGGAATAGGGATATAATAAGGAATAGGGATAGGATAGAATAGAATGGGGAATAGAATAAGGAATAGGGGAATAGAATAAGGAATAGGGATAGGATAGGATAGGATAGGGGAATAGATTTATTTTTATTTTTATTTTATTTTCCCTTTATTTGTATGCCGCCCTTTTCCCTGGGGGGACTCAGGGCGGCTCACAGTTCAAAAAGGGGGGGGGGGGGAGGACAAACAATTTTCCGACATGAAGACAGTACAACATATTAAAAGAAAACACAACAGTCACACAATTCGGGTGGGGTTAGAATCTTAACCCCAGGCCAGCCGGGATAGCCAGATCTTTAAAGCAGTGCGGAAGGACTGGAGGGTGGTGAGGGTCCGAATCTCCACGGGGAGTTCGTTCCAGAGGGTCGGAGCAGCCACCGAGAAGGCTCTCCTCCGGGTAGTTGCCAGTCTGCACTGGCTGGAAGATGGTATTCGGAGGAGGCCTAATCGATGCGATCGTATCGGTCTAGTGGAGGTAATTGGCAGTAGGCGGTCTCTCAAGTACCCAGGTCCACTACCATGAAGGGCTTTATAGGTGATAAGTAGCACCTTGAAGCGCACCCGGAGATCAACAGGCAGCCAGTGCAGCTCGCGGAGGATAGGTGTTACGTGGGTGAAGCGAGGTGCACCCACGATCGCTCGCGCGGCCGCATTCTGGACTAGCTGAAGTCGCCGAATGCTCTTCAAGGGCAGCCCCATGTAGAGCACATTGCAGTATTCCAGCCTAGAGGTCACAAGGGCACGAGTGACTGTTGTGAGGGCCTCCCGGTTCAGGTAGGGACGCAACTGGTGCACCAGGCGAACCTGGGCAAATGCCCCCCTGGTCACAGCTGACAAATGGTGTTCAAAGGTCAGCTGTGGGTCCAGGAGGACTCCCAAGTTGCAAACCCTGTCTGAGGGGCGTACAGTTTGACCCCCCAGCCTGAGAGATGGAACACTTGGCCAATTCGCGGGAGGGAAACACAGCAGCCACTCGGTCTTTTCTGGATTGAGCACAAGTTTGTTGACCCCCATCCAGTCTTTAACAGCCTCAAGACCCTGGCTCATCACATCCATCGCTTCGTTGAGTTGGCACAGGGCGGACAGATACAACTGAGTATCGTCCGCATACTGGTGGTATTTTATCCCGTGCCGTCGAATGATCTCACCCAGCGGTTTCATGTAGATGTTGAAAAGAAGGGGGGACAGGACCGAACCCTGAGGCACCCCATATGTTAGGGGCCTAGGGGTCGATCTCTGCTCCCCAACTAACACCGACTGCGACCTGTCAGAGAGGTAAGAGGAGAACCACTGTAAAACAGCGCCTCCCACCCCCACCTCCCGCAGTCGTCGCAGAAGGATACCATGGTCGATGGTATCGAAAGCCGCCGAGAGGTCAAGGAGCACCAGGATGGAGGCGTGGCGTAGAATAAGGAATAGGGATAGGATAGGATAGGATAGGGGAATAGAATAAGAAATAGGGATAGGATGGATAGAATAGAATAGAGGAATATAAATAGGAGTAGGAATAGGAATAAAGAATGGAATTAGGAATGGAATGGAACAGAATTAAGAATAAGGAATAGGGATAGAATAAGGAATAGGGATAGGATAGGATAGGGGAATAGAATAAGGAATAGGGGAATAGAATAAGGAATAGGGATAGGATGGATATGATAGAATAAAGGAATAGAAATAGGAGTAGGAATAGGAATAGGAATAAAGAATGGAATTAGGAATGGAATAGAACAGAATTAAGAATGGAATGGAATTAAGAACAGAACAGAATTCTTTATTGACCAAGTGTGATTGGACACACAAGGAATTTTTCTCTGGTGCATAAGCTCTCAGCATACGTGCAAACAGCAAAGTTATAGGTCACAGATATGAATCATGACTACAGCCATTAATCACAAAATACAAAAAAGTGATAAATCATAAGCTGCAAAGAAAAATGGGGGGGAAAAAGAGAGATGAGAAGGATAATAGCAATACAGCTCTATACTCCAATGGAAAATATCCATAGGCATAAGACAAGACTGTGGGAATCGGGTGTTTAGCAGAGTGATGGCACGGGGGGAACAAACTACCTTTGTGTGTCTAGTTGTTTTGGCATGCAGCGCCCTATAGCCACGTCCTGAGGGGAGAAGTTGAAACAATTTTTGTCCAGGATGTGAGGGGTCTGTGTGAGATTGCCCACAACTGGATTGTTCTCCGGTTCCTTAGAAGATCAGCACGAAGTATAACCCCAAAGATACCTGGATGGCTGAATTGGACACCCAGTTATGAGGTCCCTGCCGTACCCCTGTAGACGTTTTGTACAAAATCATGAGGGTTGTGTGTCTGCATTAATTTCTCTTCTGTCGTGGTCCCATCCTATCCTAAATAAATAAACTTCTCCCTGCTGGTGGGTGAGACCGATTATGCCTTCCATTCTCTTTCTCTCCTTGCAGACCTTATATGGATGCTGTGGTTTCTTTGGTTACGTTGATGCTGGACACAGGATTGCCCTGTTTCCGGGGACAGACCATCAAACTCTTGAAGTAAGTGGGCTGCGCCGATTGCCGAGAACAGAAATGATGGGTGGGTCTCACTTAAAGCTAAGCAAGGGCTTGATTGGCTTAAAGAGGGGCGGGGGAGGATGCTTGTGTTGAACCCCCATGGCCTGGAGGGGTGGATGGAACCAGGGGAGGCTGCTGGGGGTTCGCACGGGTTCGGGCGATCTTCTAGCTAGGATTTCCCCCAAATGCCACCCCTCACTGGCCCCTCAACTCAACATCTCCTGGTGATTGGCCGAAAGTCACCAGGTTGACTTTCATCCCTAAGGCAGGATTACAATTCACCCTCTCCTGGTGATTGGCCCAAGTTACCCAACCAGCTTTCATCCCTAAGGCAGGACTACAACTCAACATCTCCTGGTGATTGGCCAAAAGTCACCCAGTTGGCTTTCATCCCTACGGCAGGACTACAATTCACCCTCTCCTGGTGATTGGCCCCAAATCACCCAACCAGCTTTCATACCTAAGGCAGGACTAGAATTCACAGTCTCCCATTTTCTAGCCCGGTGCCATGCCGGCTGGGGAACTCTGGGAGTTAAAGTCCAGATCGCTTAGAAGTTAGTAAGGTTGAGGAAAACACTCATATAATTGTATTAAGAACTAGCCGAAACCCCGGCATTGCCCAGTTATTTATTTATAGGGGGAAAATGTCTGGACCAAACGTAATTTCTAATGTTGGGTTTTCCCCCTTACCAGAGGGAGCCCCCTTGTGGAGTACTGTGAAGCCGTTACCATGGCAACTCCTCTGCGCTGTACAGTAGAAGCCATTTTAGGGAAGTACAGTAGAGGGGTGTGTATGTATGTATGTATGTATGTATGTATATGTGTGTGTGTGTGTATGTATGTATGTATGTATATATATGTGTATATATATATATATATATATATATATATATATGTTGCATTTGTGCTGATAAATAAATAAAGGGAGACTAGTATAGATCTATTTCAAGCTATTTAGCTCTCATCAGCTAGCCACATCCTTACTGGGATTTGAACCTGTGCTGTATTACATATTAGGCAGTTGTGTTAGCCACTAAGCCACATATATATATCGGAAATGTGCCGAAGTCAAGACTTCTGCTTAGTCTTTTGATGTCCTTCTGCTCCTCCTCTGTTTTCTCAAACAGGAACAGGTTCAGCCCCAACATGACCGAGCGAGAAGCTGCCAACTTCATCATGAAGATCATTCAGAATTGCTTCCTCAGCAACAGGTAAGCCTACTTCATCTCGGGCTGCCCCATTGGTGGCCCAGCAACCAGCAGCGAGGCGACAGGGAGAATTGTACCTTCAGACTGAACAAGATTCTATCAAGGGGGTTCTACGATAAGTATATTTAGATCACCTGGGTGGGATGCCTGTCAGGGGTGGGATCCTACCAGTTTAACAACTGGTTCGCTGAGCACATATGCGCCATTTACAGAGAAATCACCTTCCGCATTACTGCTGGGAAAGAAAAACAGCTATCAGCTGGGCTTCAGAAAAGGGAATATAGCAGTGGTGGGTTGTGGGCGATACGCCCCGGTATGGGCGTACCGGTGCTTGCTGGGAGCATCAGGCACCGTTCTGGTACAGTGCTGCGGAGGGCCTGCCTACCCATGTTCCTGAGCTGTATTTGACCCAACCAGGTCATTTGCGCACACACAGGCAGCGCACGGCGCCTGCGTGATGCTCCGCTGAGCAGCTGGAGCATTGTTCATGTTTGGGGAGCTGGGTCAGAATCTGAACTTTCTCTCTCACCGCAGGCTAACAATTCTGTCCGGCAGGGAGATGAATAGTTATCTGCCACACCTATTCATCTCCGCCCCTCTGCCTTTGATCCCCAGAGCTAGGGTGGGGCTTTGCTAGCAGCAATGGCTTTTCCATCGTAAGGATCGGCCCATAGATTTCCACTGCTCTCCTCTCCTCTGCTCAGCCTTAGTCATCTCCTACAGTATATTTCTAATCAATCCAAGACTCATTGCTGCAGCAAACCCTCATCCAGAATAGCCTCTGAAAACAAAGCTTGTTTGTTTCTCGACTCCCCAAAGAAACCAAATTCAATCCTAAGATGTACGTCCATCTCTGAAAAAAACTAATTTCTTTCCCCCTGTCTTTCCCTCTTCTATTTTTTTTTTTTTTTAGGAGCAAGACCTACGATATGATCCAGTACTACCAAAACGATATTCCTTACTAAAACAGTGGGGAGAAACACCACAATCGCGTCCCCTTCCTCCCAGCCTCGAAATGTGAATTTCTGAGATCGTTGTCTCCCGTTCTTCGAAGCAAGCCCTGTGTGCGTGCGCCCGCGTTTGCATGCCAAGCTGGGTGTCGTCCCCCCTGTGGTAGCAGATGCTGCAACAATCAACCAACATCTTAGCTCGCGCCTTTCGTCTTTGCTGGGATCCTCACGTGGCGTAGCTGTGATCTAGAAATTAGCCGTCGTCATAGACTCTTAAAAAATCTTGTTGCACTTGTGAAGACGGGCAAATTTGAAACCTTCGGTGGATGTCAGGCAAAGTCCCCCCCTTTCTTGGCATGTCTCAAAGCCAGAATCTTTTGACGTGGTTCTTCTAGAGCAGGGGTCAACAACCTTAAACACTCAAAGAGCCACAAAGGTCCTAACTGAAAGCCTCCTGTTCAGTTCTGGAGCTGACCGGAAGTCTGGTTCTCCCACCATAGAGTCTCCTCCTAGCACGATGTACTTTTTCCTCTGCCAACGGGAAGTCTGGTTCCCCCACCATAGAGTCTCCTCCTAGCGCGGCGTCCTTTTTCCTCTGCCAACAGGAAGTCTGATTCCCCCACCATAGAGTCTCCTCCTTGCGTGGCATCCTTTTTCCTCTGCCAACAGGAAGTCTGGTTCCCCCACATAGAGTCTCCTCCTAGCGCAGCGTCCTTTTTCCTCTACCTATCCTAACCGAAAGCCCTATCAATTGTGGAGCCAACCGGCGACAGGGAGCCGCAGCAGAGGGATGAAAGAGAGCCACATGCAGCTCCAGAGCCGCAGGTTGCTCACCTCTGTTTTAGAGAATCAGATGCCAACAAGGCACTCTAGAATTGTAGTACAGAGCGGTGGGAGATAGATGGCTCTGGCGTAATGCTGTAGAAATTGTAAGGATAATCACTTTGCACTTGTTGGTGTAAATTGCTTGTATTTTGCACTGTAAATCTCCTTGCTCCAAGGTCAGTATTTCTTATTTTCAGGAAGAATGTATCCCATCCCCACCCCCACTCCTTTTTGTGTGGTTTTAAAGAGAGACACTCTACTGAAGAGAGGTTATATTTAATCTAAAAACAAAAATAAAAGTCTTAGGATATTTTCTGCACCTGATTTTTTTAAATTCTTAAAACCAATCATCCTTATTAACCTCCAGGAAAACACCGGTGCCAAAGGTGGCGGTGGCACCCCCCCCCCTAGAGTCGGGAACGACTAACACATGTGCGAGGGGAACTTTTACCTTTATAATGAAAAGAACTAATGGTGGCATGATGGCAGTGTTCCAATATCTCAGGGGCTGCCACAAAGAAGAGGGGATCAACCTATTCTCCAAGGAACCCGAGGGCAGGACAAGAAGCAATGGGTGTAAACTAATCAAGGAGAGAAGCAACCTAGAACTAAGGAGAACAGAACAATTAATCAATGGAACAACTTGCCTCCAGAAATTGTGGATGCTCCCTGTGAGGGTGGAAATTCAGCCCTGCACTTAATGTACTTAACGTACTTAAGGAAATTCAGCCCTGTACTTCCAACACTGGAAGTTTTTAAGAAGAGGTTATTCAACAAATAACCATTTGTCACAAAAGGTGTAGGGTTACCTGCCTAAGCAGGGGGTTGGACTAGAAGACCTAGAAGGTCCCTTCCAACTCTGTTATCCTCTTCTAAATACCCAAAAGAGCTCTGAAAAACCAGCAGAGGAACAAATAAGAAAATTCTTGCATTTTTCTATGTCCCGGTCAGCGCTGATCGTATTCGGGATACGCAGCTCAAAGGGCAAAAAAGGTTTTAAGATAAGATAATAGCAAGAGACATTCAGTTCATCCCTCGTCCTTTCTTCCAGCAACAAATATATGGGGGAAAGTTGAGTTCGCTGTTGATTCTTGTTCCTTTCAAGGATCAAAAATGATCAGGACTGGATCTGGGGTTTTGGAGTCATGTTATTTGACTCCGTTGTTTTTTACTGGTGTTTCAGGAAGGCCGCAAAGAAGACTGAAGGAAGAAGGAAGCTTTATTCTTTTTTTTTTTTTTTTAAATTAGTTATGTATAGAAGTCTCAGAGGTGGTTAAAAAACAAGTTATTTCAAATTAGTGGGTCACACTTTTCTGATCTCGAAACAGGCCCTGTTGCAAAACTTTGGGAAGTGTCCCAACTTGAAAGAGGTTTCACCACCACCACCACCAGTGGTGGGTTCTGGACTCCATCGCAGCCAGTACGCTGTGCATGTGGCTGGGCATCCTAGTTGGGCATGCGCACTGCTTACGCATGTGTATGAGACTGCCCTGCTGTCTCGGTGAAGGTCTCACAGGCGCCGTATGCTGTGCTTGCGTGCACAATTGGCCGGTCGCGTTATAAACGGCAATGGAACGCAGGCGGTTAGGTGGGCCAAACGAGCCACTGTACCGGTACAGTGGCCACTGCTCCCAGCTACTACCGGTACAGCCGTATTGGGCTGTACCACCCGGAATCTTCCACTGCCCCCCATCCTAAATTCAGAAATGTAACCCTTTCTGCAATTTTCCAAGCTGTTCGGAAGTCATGGCTTCTTGAAAACTTGGGAATGTAGAAGAAGGCAGAAGGTTGCATGTATGTGTATGTGTGTGCCATGTCATGTTTCAGCCGTAACTCCGAATTGAGCTCATGTTGGCAGGCTGCGTGCGCAATCTATTGTTGAGTAGGGGGTCGAATTATACAGCTAATCTTGGGACTTGCAACCACAACTGGATCCTGTTCTAAGCTTCCCCAGCAGCACGAAGCCGAGTCCTTGTCCCGATAAACTCCTTTTATTTAATTTACAGTGAATTTTTCTCCAGCAAAGTCTTTCCTCTCTCAAAGTCTTTCAAGATAGTTCATAGTTCATAGGCTTGGAGAGTGGCCAGGCCAAGATCTTTCAGACGCCGCAATACTTGGCAAGAATGCAGGAATGCACTAATTGTCTCCTGCAAACTCCACTCCCCTTTAGCTTCTCTTTATTCCTTATGGGAGGGGCCATTCACCATCCACCTGTGCCTTTACTCCCAAATCGACCATTGTTCCTTAGCTGTTCCCTTCGTCCGGCAACTCTGCCCATGCGCACACTGGGAACAGGCTCCAGCTGTTCTTCTGCCCCACTGATCTCCGACTCTGAAGGCAGCTGATAAGTGTCAGATGGCTCTGGCCCCCTCTCTGCCTCCGACACAGAGCCCTCATCAGAGCCTTCCCCGGACTCCAGGACTGGCCCATCTTCCTCCCCAACCTCCTCACTGTCCGAATCTGCCGTCAGCTTCGCTGGCTGCTGGCGGGACACAACAGTTCCAGTCTTTTCGTGGCTAGGCAAAGCGGTTACGTGAATGACACCTGATTTTACAACTTTTTTTTCCCCATGGTTGTTCAGTGAACCACCGCAGTTGCTGAGCGAATCATGCGGCCGTTAAGAGAATCCCTCTCCTTCCCCCTTGTCTACATTTGTTGGAAATCAGCAAGGAAGGTTTTGCAAATGGAAGTTGCATGACCCTGCAACAAATTGTGAATATATTGAAGTGCCCTAAATTTTGATTGTGTGACCGTGAGGATGCGGAAACGTTTCTCAGCATGAGGACCAGTCACCTTTCCCCCCCCCCAGTACCGTTATAAGATTGAATGGTCACTAAACAAATAATTGTAAGCTGAGGAATATTATACCTTGCAAACAGCAGCTGAATTGGTTGCAAAATGCACCGGGGGGGGGGGGAGAGCAATTTCTTTGTGATGGAAAAGAAGAAATCCGATCAACAGTTGGGAAAAAGAAAACCTTTATTAACATCAAACAAAATGTTCTTTATTTTTGGGAAAAGTTTTTTTTAATATTTTAAACAGACAAAAGACAAACATAAATACAACTTTCTGCCATTTCATACAGCGTGTCGTTTGGTTACAAAATTTTGTGCGTCCTTTCCCTGGTCGTCGCTTCTAATTATATACCAAATCACAAATTGTTCAATAGATAAACACAAGTACCTTATGGTTATATATCAATTCTTCAACTATAATTATTATTCCTTAATTTTAAATAGAATAGTCTAAATATTGAATTCATGCATACAACATCGTTCCATTATGTTTGTTGAAAGTCCAAGCTAGCTCTGGAGTTCTCATGGAGTCTTTGCTGAGTAAGTTATAATACTGTTACCTGGAGTACCCAGCAGAGGTCACTATGCAACAAATCGAAAGTAAGGATTCAAAATAAGTGCAGGATTCGCCCTGTATTTGGCTACTTCCAGTTTATAGGCCGCTAGAAATAGGGACGTGGTGGCTCAGGGGCCAAGGCACTGAGCTTGTCGATCAGAAAGGTCAGCAGTTGGGTGGTTCGAATCCCTAGCGCCCACGTAACGAAGGGAGCTCCCGTGACATGTCCCAGCTTCTGCCAACCTAGCAGTTCGAAAGCACGTAAAAAAGGCAAGTAGAAAAATAGGGATCACCTTTGGTGGGAAGGTAACAGTGTTCCATGCGCCTTTGGCATTGAGTCATGCCGGCCATATGACCACGGAGACGTCTTTGGACAGCGCTGGCTCTTCAGCTATGAAACGGAGATGAGCACCGCCTCCTTCCGTTGGGATGACTACACAATGGAATCCTCTAGCAAACCTCAGTAGATCCCATAGTTGATCTGAGCTTCTGGTGTGGTGGCTCAGGACCATCATTCATTGAGCGCACATGCACGCACACACACAAACACACACACACAAACACACACACAAACAAACACAAACACCAGGGGTCCTTCTCACCCCTGGTTGCCTTGTTTTATTTAGTAAATGTTTTGTACGCTGCCAACTTCAAAATGACTCTTGACGGCCATAAATAATCTAAAGTAAACCCCGTAACATCATAAAACCATAAAAATAAGCCAGACTGTTAAACAAAGTCAAATAGGAACGCCCTAGCCCCACACGAAGGGGGTTAGAAGCAGATCAGCAAACTCCCAAGATAGACTCATGGGTGGAAGGGACCTTGGAGGTCTTCTAAACCAAACCAACCAATTAGTACCTATCAAGTGAGATACTAAAACCACTCTATAAAGCCCTAGTAAGACCACACCTAGAGTACTGCATCCAGTTTTGGTCACCACACTATAAAAAAAAGATGTTGAGACTCTAGAAAGAGGGCAGAGAAGAGCAACCAGGATGATGAGGGGACTGGAAGCTAAAAAATACGATGAACATGTTGCAAGAACCGGCCATGGCTAGTCTAGTGAAGGACCAGGGGAGACAGGATAGTAGTCTTCCAAAATTTGAGGGGCTGCCACAGAGAGGAAGGGGGTCAAGCTATTTTCCAAAGCACCCGAAGGTCAGACAAGGAAGAATGGATGGAAACTGAACAAGGAGAGATTCAACCTGGAAATAAGGAGAACTTCCTGACAGAACAGTCAACCCATGGAACAGAAGTTGCCTTCGGACGTTATGAGAGCTTCATCCCTGGAAGCTTTCAAGAAGAGCCATCTGTCAGAAAAGGTGTAGGGTCTCCTGCTTCAGCAAGGGGTTGGACTAGATGACCTACAAGTCCCTTCCAACTCTGTTAACCTGAATTTATCAAAGATGATCAAAGGCCTGGAGGCTAAAACATGATGAACAGTTGCAGGAACAGTTGCAGGAACTGGGCATGGCTAATCTAGTGAAGAGAAGGACCAGGGGAGACATGGGAGCAGTCTTCCAATATTTGAGGGGCTGCCCCAGAGAGGAAGGGGGTCAAGCTATTTTCCAAGGCACCCAAAGGCCAAGCAAGGAATAATGGATGGAAACTGAACAAGGAGAGATTCAACTTGGAAATAAGGAGAAATTTCCTGACAGTGAGAACAATCAACCAATGGAACAGAAGCTGCCTTCAGAAGTTGTGGGAGCTTCATCCCTGGAGGCTTTCAAGAAGAGACTGAACTTTCATCTGTCAGAAATGGTGTAGGGACTCCAGCTTGGGTGGAAGGCTTGAACTAGATGACCTCCAAGGTCCCTTCCAACTCTGTTCATCTGTTAAAGTTCCCCTTGCTCAAGGCAGGAGGACTCGGGTGAGCCCCTCGAAGTGTTTTTATTCTGAATATGGATTGTGTAAGACTGTCCTCAGCTACCATGATGCTGTCCGCTTTGCGGCTTTTAATTCAACCCCTCAGAATCTCAACTGCAAGATAGGCAAGATAGTATGAATAGAACATAGAGTCATAGGGCTAGAAGGGACTTGGGAGGTCTTCTGGTCCAACCCTCCCCCTTTTTCATTTTTTGACCCATCTGCTGTAAAAGCAGGTCGCATTATCTGGTCAGTGGTTCAGTGTGATAAACCACACTGAATACGGACCTTACTTCTCAGTGGCTCAGTGGCTAAGACACTGAGCTTGTTGGTCAGAAAGGTCGGCAGTTTGGCGGTTCGAATCCCAGCACCACGTAATGGAGTGAGCTCCCGTGACTTTTCCCAGCTTCTGCCAACCTAGCAGTTCGAAAGCAGGTAAAAAAGGCAAGTAGAAAAAGAGGCGCCACCTTTGGTGGGAAGGGAACAGCGTTCTGTGCGCCTTCGGCATTGAGTCATGCGGGCCACATGACCATGGAGACGTCTTCAGACAGCGCTGGCTCTTCAGCTTTGAAATGGAAATGAGCACTGCCCCCTAGAGTCAGGAACGACTAGTGCATATGTGCAAGAGGAACCTTTACCTTTGCCTTTATTCTGTCCTCTGGTTCTCCTCATTTGGCAATGGCAACTTGGGACCATGAAGTCCATGGAGAATCTCAATCATCCAGGTCACGGTTGTTCTCAAAAGTGCTTTTTCCAAGTAGCAACTGGACTTCCTTCTTTTTCTTTGAAGAGGTTTCGCTTCTCATCCAAGAAGCTTCTTCAGCTCTGACTGGATGGTGGGGAATGGAAGGATTTATACTCCTTGCAGACAGCTGGTCATTTGCATCCTTTCAGAGAGCTGTTGAGGCCACTTGGAGGCTTGTCTGTGTCCTCAGGGTCACCTGAGTGGTGCAAATGGGTGCAGAGCCTTCTTAGAACTGTTGAAAGGACTGTGTTGTAGACACAGGAGACAGATGACGTCTGACAGTCGTCCCCCCCTCTGTTGAGAGAGGGCTGTTCAATTTTGACGTGTTTTATTTTATTTATTATTTGTTCATTTTATTTTACTTAGTTAGTTTGTCGCTCAGGTACAAGATGACAGGGATAAGAATAAACATGGATAAGAACACAGGAAATGGGCACAAATAAACGGGGGCATAGATGATGGTCTTCTTGACCCATCTTTCAAACCAGAGGTCCTTTCTGTCCAAAATGTGGGCGACTTTGCTGCTTTCAACAGTTCCAAGAAGGCTCCCCACCCTTTTGTACTAATCAGGTGACAGAGTAGATAAGCCCCCAAGTGGCCTCAACGACTCCCTAAAAGGATGAAAAGAAAAAGTCCAGTTGCCTTGAAAAAGCGTCTTTGGGGCAACTGAGGACACAAACAAACCCCCAAGTGGCCTCAACAACCCTCTAAAAGGATGCAAATGACCAGCTGCCTGCAAGGAATATAAATCCTCCCATTCCCCCACCATCCACTCAGAGCTGAAGGAGCTTCTTGGATGAGCAGCTAAATGTCTTCAAAGAAAAAACAGAAAGTCCAGTTGCCTCTTGAAAAAGCATCTTTGGGACAACTGAGGACACAGATTATTCTCCAAATGGCCTCAACGATCCCCTGAAAGGATGCAAATGACCAGCTGCCTGCAAGGAGTATAAATCCTTCCATTCCCCACCATCCAGTCAGAGCTGAAGAAGCTTCTCGGATGAGAAGCGAAACATATTCAAAGAAAAACAAGAACCTCCAGTTGCCACTTGGAAAAAGCACCTTTGGGAACTCCCTATATAAGGCTTTAGGATCATAGGCTGGAAGGGAGCTTGGAGGTCATCTAATCCAACCCCCTGCTCAAGCAAGAGACCCTATGCCAGTGTTGGCAAAACTTTTCGGATGGGACGGGAGCATGCGCGTGCAGTAGCGCCAGAAACTGGATCGCTGGGGAGCTGCTCTTGTGGTTTCTGGCACTCCTGCTCGCGAGAAGACCAGCTGGGCAGCGCGCATGTGCATGCTGGAACCTGGTAGAGCAACAGGCGATGGCTGGCATGCCCAGGGGTGAAATCCAGCAGGTTCTGACAGGTAGTGGAAATTCCAAGTAGTTCAGAAAACCAGTAGCGGAAACCAGTAGCGGAAATTTTGAGTAGTTTGGAGAGCCGGTAGCAGAAATTTTGAGTAGTTCGGAGAACCAGTAGCGGAAATTTTGAGTAGTTCGGAGAACCAGTAGCAGAAATTTTGAGTAGTTCGGAGAACCGGTAGCAGAAATTTTGAGTAGTTCGGAGAACCGGTAGCAGAAATTTTGAGTAGTTCGGAGAACCGGTAGAGGAAATTTTGAGTAGTTTGGAGAACTGGTAGTGGAAATTTTAAGTAGTTCGGAGAACCGGTAGCGGAAATTTTGAGTAGTTTGGAGAACCGGTAGCGGAAATTTTGAGTAGTTTGTAGAACTGGCAGCGGAAATTTTGAGTAGTTCGGAGAAGCGGAAATTTTGAGTAGTTTGGGGAACTGGTAGCAGAAATTTTGAATAGTTTGGAGAATCAGTAGTAGAAATTTTGAGTAGTTCAGAGAACCGGTAGTGAAAATTTTGAGTAGTTTGGAGAATCAGTAGTAGAAATTTTGAGTAGTTCAGAGAACTGGCAAATACCACTTCTGGCTGGCCTCAGAGTGGGGTGGGAATGGAGATTTTGCAGTATCCTTCCCCGGCCACACCCACCAAGCCACACCCACCAAGCCACACCCACCAAGCCACACCACGCCCAGCAAGCCACGCCTGCAGAACCGGTAGTAAAAAAAATTGAATTTCACCACTAGGCATGCCCGGAGAGATGGCTCTGTATACTACTTTTGACACGTGTGCCATAGGTTTGCCATCATTCTGGACAAATGCAGAACTAGTCTCTTTTTGAAAACCTCTGGTGATGGGTCACTCATAAGTTCTGGAGGCAAGCCGTTCCACTGATTCATTGTTCTCACGGTCAGAAAATTTCTCCTTCGTTCTGGCTTGGATCTCTCTCGGTTTCCGCCCCAATCGGTCTATTTCCCTTTCCAACATGCTCCACAAAATGTTTTCCAAAGGGTAGAATGTGAAAGCTCAACCCTCTGCCAGCATTTCCCAATTGGTGTGTCCCTCCCCCCCCCCCCCGTCCCGCTTCCCTTCTCCCCTTTCAAACGCCAGCCAAAAACACACATTTGCGTCCTCTCCGAATCTCTTTCGCTCCTGGCCTGGTTCATTTCTCGCCATCCATCCGGCCTTTGATGCTCCCACGAACGTTTTTAAATGGATGAAGGAGACTTGGAGGAGTGGGAGGTTTGCCCAGAGTCATTTGGCAATGGGATCCTTAGAAGAGAAGGTGGGGAGAGGCCATGGAGAGGCCCCCTTTGCAGCTTAAGAGCCCTAGGCAGGATGAGTGCATAAAAAACCCTGCAAAATCTGCCTGAACATGAGTTAAATGTGACGGGAGCATCTCACTCCCTTGCATCCGGTGTTAACTTCATTCCTAATCTTTGTCTAAGCCTTCTCCTGAATGGTTTTGAGGCACCAAGCGTGGAATTGGAGAAGGGAAGGGTGGAAAGGTTCCTCAGAGACCATCTAGTCCAGCCCTTGCTGAGGCAACATCTAACAACATCCCAGAGAGATGGACCTCCAGCTTATGTTTTAGCGTTTCCAATGGAGTCCACCATTTTCTGAAGAGTTCCATTGCCAGACAACTCCTACAATGAAGTTTTTTAAGAAGATGTCGGATAACCATTTGTCTATTCTATTCCATTCCATATTTTCTATTCTATTCTATTCCATATTTTTTATTCTATTCTCCATTCCATTCCATATTTTCTTTTCTTTTTTTATTCTATTCTATTCCATTCCATATTTTCTATTCTATTCTATTCTATTCTATTCTATATTCTATTGTTTTCTATTCTTTATTCTATTCTATTCTATATTGTATTTTTTTCTATTCTTTTTTCTATTCTATTTTCTATTCTGTTTTCTATTCTATTCTTTCTATTTCTATTCTATTCCTTATTTTGCTCTATTATATTCTATTATTCTATTCTATTCCTAATTTTGCTCTATTATATTCTATTATTCTATTCTATTCTATTCTATATTCTATTGTTTCCTATTCTTTATTCTATTCTATTTTCTATTCTATTCTGTTTTCGATCTGTTTTCTATTCTATTCTTTCTATTTCTATTCTATTCCTTATTTTGCTCTATTCTATTCTATTATTCTATTCTA
Organism: Thamnophis elegans; assembly: GCF_009769535.1. Classification (NCBI taxonomy): domain Eukaryota; kingdom Metazoa; phylum Chordata; class Lepidosauria; order Squamata; family Natricidae; genus Thamnophis; species Thamnophis elegans. The sequence continues at coordinate 8,617,862 of NC_045553.1, forward strand.
TTCCTTATTTTGCTCTATTCTATTCTATTATTCTATTCTATTCCTTATTTTGCTCTATTCTATTATTCTATTCTTTCTATTCCTTATTTTGCTCTATTCTGCTCTATTATTCTATTCTTTCTATTCTATTCTATCATTATATTCTATTCTATCATTATATTCTATTCTACTCTGTTTTCTTTCATTCTATTCTATTATTCTATCCTATTTTCTATTCTTCTATCATTCTATTCTGTTTTCTATCATTCTCTTCTCTTCTATTTTCTCTTCTCTTCTCTTTTCTCTTTTTTCTATTCTATTCTGTTTTCTATCATTCTATTCTATTTTCTATTATATTCATTTTCTATTCTATTCTGTTTTCTATTCTATTCTATTCTATTATTGTATTGTATTGTATTGCATTGTATTTTATTATTTGTATGCCGCCCTTCTCCGGGAGGACTCAGGGCGGCGAACAATTCAAGGGGGAAAAAAAGGGGAACATAAAAAGACAAAATACAAATAATAAAAGTAGACAACAGTCGCACAACCATGTTGAGAGGGGAGGGAACTCATCACCCCCAGGCCTGCTGGCAAAGCCAGGTTTTGACGGCTTTTCGGAAGGCCTGGAAAGAGGTGAGGGTCCGAATCCCTGCGGGGAGTTCATTCCAGAGGGCCGGAGCTGCCACAGAGAAGGCCCTCCCCCGGGTAATAGCCAGGTGGCATTGGCTGGTAGATGGCACCCGGAGGAGGCCAACCCTGTGAGATCTAATGGGTCTGTGGGAGGTAATTGGCAGCAGGCGGTCTCTCAAGTACCCAGATCCAATACCATGAAGGGCTTTATAAGTTATATTATTCTATTCTGTCCTGTCCTGTCCTGTCCTGCCCTATCCTATCCTATCCTATCCTATCCTATCCTATCCTATCCTATCCTATCCTAGCCCTTCCACACGGCTGTGGTTTTTCTTTCACCAAATATCTGTTGTTTTCCGCAGATCAGAATACAAATGGGGTAGATCCCAAGTTTTGGCCTCCAGAACGTCCTCCTAGGGCTAAAAGCAGCTGAGAAAACAGAAATCTAGCAGATTTCCTCAGCAGAGCAATCTAGGATCAGCTGCGGAGGATGGGAGACGAGAGAGCCTCTTCTCCCATCCCAGGAGGGAGCACCCACCCACCCAGTTGACTCAACCATGCCACAAAATTCTTGTCCATCTTGATTGCACAAGGCCACTGATCCCGCTTTTGGAGAACTTTGGATGAACTTGCTTATGGCTTTGCTGTAATGATTCCAGACATATGTTCAAGCATGCCAGGACTAAAGCCTGAGGGGTGTGGGGGGGGGAGGAGGACTGGGGAGTGGGGAGGTAGAGAGATTTATGAGGAGGGGTGGGAGAAATTGAAGCTTTCGAACGAGACACAACTTGGCGCTAGTTTAACTTGGGAAATTAGAAGGGATTGGAAACAGCTTCAAGGGCTGGAGGCATTTCCCTCTTCTCCCTGTATTCTCTCCCCCCCCCCCACACACACACACTAACACACACACACACACACACCAGACCCAGATGCTGAGCTGGCTTAATGTGACAAATCGTCTCTTTACCTAGTTTGAGTGGTGGAAACGCTCCGGTTTCCCGTTGGACGGAGCGGTTTGGAGAGGGTGAGGGCTCCAGTTTGGGTTTGATGCTGGTCTGAATGGCAAATTGGCCGCAGATTTGGGAGGGAGGGGGAGGGGTCAGCATGGTGCCACTTGTCCATCTCCCATCTTAGTGGAATGGCCAGGGCGGCGGGCGGGGGGGATGTCCTTGAGATGCAGGAGGAGGAAGAGCCACAGCCAAAACAAGGGATCTGATAAGAGACATCTCAGCCCACAGAAAGGAAAGGGGCATGGGAAGCACCTCCTAAGGGATGCTGAGGAGAGGAGAAGGAACGGGAGAGGAGGGGGATAGAGAAAGGAAATAAGGAAAGGGAAGGGAAGGAAAAGGAAAGGAGGGGAAAGGGAGAGGAAATAGAGAAAGGAAAGGGGAAAGGAAAGGGAATAGCGGAAAGGAAAGGGAAATAGAAAAAGGAAAGGCAAAAGGGAACAGAGAAAAAGGAAAGGAAATAAAGAAAGGAAAGGAAATAGAGAACGGAAAGGAGAAGGGAAAAGAGAAAGGAAGGGAGTAAAGAAGGGAGTAAGGAAAGATGAAAGGAGAGAGAGTAGAGAAAGGAAAAGAAAGGGAAAATGAATAGAGAAAAAGGAAAGGAAATAGAGAATGGAAAGGAGAAAGGAAAGGAGAAAGGAAAGATGAAAGGGAACAGAGAAAGGAAAAGAAAAGGAAGGGAAATAGAGAAAAGCAAGGAAAAAGAAAGGAAGGGAAAGGAAATAGAGAAAGGAAAAGAAAGGGAAGGGAAATAGAGAAAAGGGAAAGGAAATGGAGAAAGGAAGGGAAAGAAAAGGAAGGGACAGGGAATAGAGAGGAAAAGAAAGGGAAATAGAGCAAAGCAAGGGAAAAAAGGAAGGGAAAAGAAAGGAAATAGAGCAAGGAAAGGAAAGGGGGATAGAGAAAAAAGAAAATAAAGAGAGAAAGGGAATAAGGAAAGAGAGCCACTTTGACTTGAAACAGTCACTAAACAAATGGTTGTTAGTTGAGGACTACTGTATCTGCAGAATGGCACATTTATTGGGCACTTGTGCCAGGGGCTAAGTAATGGGCGAGGGCCAGCACTAGCCATGATGAAAGGGAAGGAAAATTGGATTTTGTGGTTGAGCACAGCCTCTTAATCTGCGAGGGTTTTGTGTTGTTGTTGTTTTTATCGTTAAAAGCTTCCATTAATTAGGAACATCTTGGGAGATGTAAGCAGCGCTGGAGAGCAATCCAATGCTCCAGTGATGCGCCCTGCGCTTGTTAATTTCATTAGCCGGCTTAGGAGGGGTGGAGGAGGAAAGGAAGCGAAGGGGAAACAAAATGGAAAATAAGAAGCCCCATTTAGAAAGCTTCCTCCAAAAATAAATAAAACACCCCAAGGTGGGCAAGAGCTGGCACAATACTGTATGTAAATATGTATATAGACAGACAGACAGACAGACAGACAGACAGATATTCAGAGAGAGAGAGAGATACAGAGAGATACAGAGAGAGTGTGTGTTATGCAGAGAGAGATATACAGAGAGAGATTCAGAGAGAGAGATTCAGAGAGAGAGATACAGAGAGAGAGAGAGAGATTGAGAGAGAGATACAGAGAGAGAGATACACAAACAGAGAGAGATATTCAGAGAGAGAGAGAGATACAGACAGAGCGATACAGAGAGGCTGTGTGTTATGCAGAGAGACATATAGAGAGAAATACACAGAGAGAGAGATTCAGAGAGAAAGATACACACACACACAGATACACATACAGAGAGAGGTATTGAGAGAGAGAGATACAGAGAGAGATACACAAACACAGATAGATATTCAGAGAGAGATACAGAGAGAGAGTATGTGTGTTATGCAGAGAGAGAGAGATACAGAGAAATATACAGAGAGAGAGAGAGAGATTTAGAGAGAGATACACACACAGAGAGAGAGAGAGATATTCAGAGAGAGAGATACACACAGAGAGATATATTCAGAGAGAGATAGAGAGTGTTATGCAGAGAGATATACAGAGAGAGAGAGAGAGATTCAGAGAGATAAAGAGAGAGAGAGATACACACAGAGAGATATTCAGATAGAGAGAGATACAGAGAGAGAGGGAAAGAGATATTCACAGAGAGAGAGATTTATATATATATAAGTCACAACCCCTGGTATGCCCAAATATGGGAGGAAGATCACTACTTCCATTCTCTGTCCTTCGGCTCCTCACAAGAGACCATCCAGACAGAAACCCAATATTTAGCTGATGAGAGCTAAATAGCTTGAAATAGATCTATACTAGTCTCCCTTTATTTATTTATCAGCACAAATAAAACACATATATATATACACACACACACACACACACACACACACACACACACACACACACACACACACATATATATATATATATATATATATATATATATATATATATATAATTGATATATATATATATATATATATATATAATTGAGATTACACGGGAAAAGACTCGAATACAACAAGACCAGCATACCTACACCCGTGAAAGTCTACGAAAACACACACACAGAGAAACAGGGACAGGGAGAGACAGAGAGAGAGAGAGAGAAAAAAAATTGCTTTTCCCAGCGGTGAACATCACGTGACTCAGGCCGAGCCGGGGAGGGAAAACCAGGAAAAATTAATTAAGACATCTTGGCTTCGGCTCATCTTGAGTAGGTACCATGGTGATGACCAAGATTGGTCCTCCCAAAAGGTTTTGCTGGAAGCGGTTTATTTGGCCGAGAGGCAGCAGCAGTAGGGAGGGGTGGGTGCTTGTGGGGCGGAGAGAGGTTGCAATTAATTAAACATCCTCTCCTCCATTTCCTCTCCTCTGCATTCTCCCAGGCGAAGGTCTCGGGTGGGTTTCGCTTGCCAGCTTCCTGCAGCTCCTGGAGGGGTGAGGATCGTAAATAATTCAGCCGAAGGATCCTTCTGCAAAGAGGCATCTGGCAGGAGGAAGACAAGGAAAAAAACGAATACCACTCTACAAAGCCTTAGTAAGACCACACCGAGACTCCTGCATCCAGTTTTAGTCCCCATACTATAAAAAAAGATGTTGAAACTCTAGAACAGTGGTTCTCAACCTCCCCAATGCCATGACCCTTTAATACAGTTCCTCATGTTGCGGTGACCCCCAGCCGGAGCTGGGTTCCTACCAGTTTGCACCTATTCGGTAGAACCGGTTCGTCAAATCTACCGAACCTGTTAGAAGAGGTTCTACCAGTGGACCCGGAAAGGAGGCCACACCTACAGAAGAGGTTCCAAAATTTTTTGAAACCCACCACTGGTCCTTGGATATGATTATTCTACACTATCATGCTCATATTTATAAAACTCAGTGCCTCTGTGAAAGGTAAGGATGACTACTGCATTTGTGGTGCAATCAGAACATTGCGTGTGTTGAAGTTGTTTTAACACAAACCAAAGATGCCTTTTAAAAAACAAGTTTACATCATATTCTTATGCATGCCAGTGCTGTGTGTGAGGTAATTTAAAGTGGTTCTGACAAGTGTCGTCGGCATCTTCATATCCGGTCACATGGGCGGCAAGCCACTCCCATCCGGTCACATGGGTGGCAAGCCACTCCCACAAAGGAGGCCACACCCACAGAGTAGGTTCGAACAATTTTTGAAACCCACCACTGCCCCAGCCATAAAATTGGTGTCTCGGTTCCTAAGACCATTGAAAATGTGTGTTTTCCGATGGTCTTAGGCGACCCCTGTGAAAGGATTGTTCGACACACCCCCAAAGGGGTCACAACCCACAGGTTGAGAACTGCTGCTCTAGAAAGAGTGCATAGAAGAGCAACCAGTAAGGAGCAGAGTGTGTTGTTGTCAAAATAAAAAAAAAATCATTTCTGGAAGCCCAAGGTCCTTTCTTTTTACATCTCTGCACCTGACCGGAACTGGATGGGTGGAACTGCCAGCGTGGCAGTGGAAGATTGGACTATGTGATGGACTTGAGGGTGTGGGGCAAGGACATGAACTTTCAACTGGGTGGAAAACCCAGGAAGCTTTCAGATTCAGGTTTTCCACCGATGTGCCAACATGTCTCTCAATAAAATTGGAAGTTTGAGGAAAGTTCTGCCTTGGACTCTGATTTAATTTTGGATGATATTTGGAACGCTGACACCAGGATGAGGAGGGGACTGGAGGCTAAAACATATGATGAATGGTTGCAGGAACTAATTGCATGGCTAGTCTAGCGAAGAGAAGGACCAGGGGAGACATGCGAGAAGTCTTCCAATATTTGAATGGCTGCCTCAGAGAAGAAGGGGATCAAGCCATTTCCCAAAGCAATTGAAGGCCAGACAAGGAAGGATGGATGGAGAGGTTCAACTTGGAAATAAAGAGAATTTTCTGACTGTGAGAACTATCAACCCATGGAACAGAAGTTGCCTTCGGAAGTTGTGGGAGCTTCATCATTGGAGGCTTTCAAGGAGAGACTGGACTGCCATTTGTCAGAAATGGTGTAGGGTCTCCTGCTCGGGCAGGGGGTTGGATTAGATGACCTACAAGGTCCCTTCCAACTCTGCTAATCTGTAATAAACCAGGAAGCGGAGGGAGATTAGATCAAGAAGGGATTATCCTGCACAGAAAAACACCTTGAAATACTAATATGGGGACGAATAATCCTGGACTTACAACAGTTGATTTAGTGATGGAAGCTACAACGGCACTTAAGGAAGGCCATTCCTGGAATACTTCAACTGCTTGTAGTCCCTGCATTAAAAAAAAACAAAAACCCACGTGTTGAGACTTTGGAAAAAGTCCAGAGAAGAGCTGCTCAAATGATCAACGTCTTGCAGACTAAAACATGTGAAGAACGGTTGCAGGATTTGGTTATGGCTATTCTAGAGAAGGGATGTGGTGGCTCAGTGGCTAAGACGCTCAGCTTGTCGATCAGAAAGGTCGGCAGTTTGGTGGTTCGAATCCCTAGCGCTGCTTAATGGAGTGAGCTCCCAGCTTCTGCCAACCTAGCAGTTCGAAAGCAGGTAAAAAATGCAAGTAGAAAAATAGGAACCACCTTTGGTGGGAAGGGAACAGCGTTCCATGAGCCTTCGGTGTTGAGTCATGCCAGCCACATGATCACAGAGACGACTTCGGACAGCGCTGGCTCTTTGGCTTTGAAACGGAGATGAGCACTGCCCCCTAGAGTCAGGAACAACTAGGACATAATGTGAGAGGGGAACCTTTACCTTTAGTCTAGAGAAATGAAGAAATAGGGGTGACAGGATAGCAATATTCCAGTATTTGAGGGGCTGCAACAAAGAAGATTACATTATTTTCCAAGGCATCAGAGGGCAGGAGAAGTAACGATGGATGGAAACTAATCAAGGAGAGAAGCAACCTGAAACCAAGGAGAAAGTTTGTAACGGTGAGGACAATTAATCAGTGGAACAGCTTGCCACCAGAAGTTGTGGTTGCTCCATCGCTGGAGGTTTTAAAGAAGAGATTGGACAGCCATTTGTCTAAATGGTATAGGGTCTCCTATTTGAGCAGGAGGCTGGACTAGAAGACCTCCAAGGTCCCTTGCCACTCTATTCTACCATTCTACTTCTCAATCATGGTCAGCAAAGCTAAAATGGTTCGAGAAATCCTTTGTCCCTTCCTTCCTTCCTTCCTTCCTTCCTCCCTCCCTCCCTCCCTCCCTCCCTCCCTTCCTTCCTTCTCTCTCCCTTCCCTCTATCACTTCTTCCTTCCTTCCCACTTAGACTTATACAGTACTTTGAAGCCTTCTCTAAGTGGTTTACAGAGTCAGCATATTGCCCCCAACCAACCTTGGAAGGATGGAAGGCTGAGTCCACCTTAAGCCAGTCGGGATCGAACTCCCGGCAGTGAGCAGAACTACCCTGCAATTCCGCATTCTAACCACTTAACCACTATGATGAAACGAATGGTAGTAAGCCAAGGACAACCCGCGTGTTTGCCCTTTCTCTGCCTCCCAGATGGAGCCGCATATGTGCAAAAAAACCCTGTGTGCCTCGTCTCCGCACGCGATGTCACATTCTGCCATCAGCACCTCCTCCGTGGTTTTCCCGTCGGTGTTTACCTTCAGAAGGAGAGGTTGAAATATGCGATGATCTCCTCTGTCAGCTTCCCACGCAGGGCCGGTGAGAGCAGACAGCAGGGAAGAAGACGGTGCGTGCAATCAGAGGCACATTCCATGTGAATCGCTCATGGGTTTGCGCCAAAGGATTTGCGTTGCATCAATCAAGTCTGGGTATAAGATCATAAACTCCACTGTTGTCATTGTTGGGATAACTTCCTTCCTGTCCCTGGATTGCCCCGTCTTTTTCTGAAGCCAGAAACCTCAAAAGAGCATCGAGACAGCAGATGTGGCCCAGCTTGAGAAGATAAAGACTTGAGGAATTGAGGTTTGGGTAGCTCCCAGGCATAGAAGTGACTCTTAAAGTCTCCAGATCTCAGTGTTCCCCATTCTTCAGGGAGTCCTTGACTTGTGACCCCAATTGGCACTGGAATTTCCATCTCTAAGTGAAGTGTTATGTGATGGATTTTATGACCTTTTTGTCATGGTTGGTACGCAAATCACTGCAGTTGTTAAACAAGACGTGGTTGTTAAATGAATCTGGTTCCCCCCCCCTTTTGATTTTGCCTCTCGGAAGCTTCCTGGTCATCTATTTACAACAGTTGTAGTGTGATCACTCAGTCGGATTACATGCCTTAAGCCAGGTCTAGAACTCCCAGTCCCCAGCTGACTTTTTGTACCTAAAGTAGGACAAGAATTCACAGTATCCCAATTTCTAGCCTGATGCCTTAACCTGTTGTGGCAAAGCTGGCAGCAGATTCAGACAGTGAGGAGGTTGGGGAGGAACATGGGCCAGTCCTGGAGTCTGGAGAAGGCTCTGATGAGGGCTCTGTGTCGGAGGCAGAGAGGGGGCCAGAGCCGTCCAACAGTTATCAGCTGCCTTCAGAGTTGGACATCAGTGGGGCAGATGAACAGCTGGAGCCTCTTCCCAGTGTGCGCATGCGCAGAGTTGCCAGACGAAGGGAACAACTAAAGAACAGGGGTCGACTTGGGAGTGAGGCCACAGGTGGACAGTGAATGGCCCCTCCCAGAGGAAATAAAAAAGGAGCAAAAGGGGAGGGGAGTTTGCAGGAGACCATTAGTTCGCTTCATTGCTTCGTGACTCTCCGAGACTCCTTGCCAAGTTCTGCAGAGATCGGCCTGGCAGCTCTCCAAGCCAGATAAGGTCTGTGACCATAAATCCTCCTTCGAAAGACTTTGCTGGATGTGAATGAGCAGAATTCACAGGAAATTAATAAAAGGGTTTTTTGTCAGGACCAGGAGTTTGTTTCATGCTCTTGGGAAGCCTTTGTCAGAACACAACCTTGTGACGAAACTCTCTCTTAATAAAATGTACAGACTTAACAACAGTTGGTTTAGTGACCGTTCCAAGTTACAACGGCCCTGAACAAAAATGACGTAGGACTGTTTTCCACACTTAACAACTGTTGCAGCTTTCCCGTGGTCTCATGATCCGAATTGAGACGTTTTGGTAAACTGGCTCATATTTTATGATGTTTGCAGAGTGAGCCTGGGATCACGTGATCACTTGTGGGGACCTTCTGACGAGCCACGTTATCGGGGGAAGCCGATTCACTTAATAACCAGGGGACTGACTTACCGACTGCATCGATTCACTGAACAAAGCTTGGCACGAAGAGTCGCAAAATGGGGCAAAACTCAGAACAAATGTCAAACTTAGCCATGGAAATGTTGGGCTCGTAAGTTGTAAATAGAGAACTATCTGTATTTATTCCCAATTCTATTTATTGGATAAAGGTAAAGGTTTCCCTCACATATATGTGTTAGTTGTTCCTGACTCTAGAGGGTGGTGTTCATCTCCGTTTCAAAGCCGAAGAACCAGCGCTGTCCGAAGACGCCTCCGTGGTCACGTGGCCGGCATGACTCAACGCCGAAGGCGCACGGAACACTGTTCCCTTCCCACCAAAGGTGGTTCCTATTTTTCTACTTGCATTTTTTACGTGCTTTCCAACTGCTAGGTTGGCAGAAGCTGGGACAAGTCACGGGAGCTCACTCAGTTACGCGGCGCTAGGGATCTGAACGGCCAAACTGCCGTCCTTTCTGATCGACAAGCTCAACATCTTAGCCACTGATTCTTTTTTTTTTGCACTGTCTAATGTCCTCATTCGAGACTCTCTACCCAATCAAGTTGAGCCATCTTCTATACCCTCAAGAGTTAGAAAGGGAGAAGGATCGAAGGTGTTTCGTTGCAGAGTGGGGAGGAAAAATGCATATAATAGAGATGATGAATTCCCTAAGGAAGAGTATTCCCTCCTCTAAGTAAGCCACACAGGTTTTTGTCAGCTACCTGGAGCAATTTGGGAGTAAGTTGCAGGCATTTGCAACCCAAACCAGGAAATAATGATGTCGAACCATCCTTCTTGGGGTCAAAGATGACATATGCCTATTGGGAATGAGGTAACCATTCAATTAATTGTTGCCATAGTGAATTCCAGGGGAGGAAGAAACAACAACGGACCTAAACCGTTTCTGCATTATTTCAAGCATAACTTTAACAAGCACGCTTTCTGGTTTGGATGAAGCTGCGGCCACAGGGACCGTGGGCTGCGTGTTTGCGCAGTAAAAAAAAATGGGACGCACCATGAAACGGAGACATTGTCCTTTCTTGCTGCAAAAAATTTGAGGCAGGGAATGGGCTGCAAGGATGGTCTTTGGAGGGTCTTGATTCAGCCCCTCTGCCCTTATTGAAGGAGCTATGCTAATAAAAATATTAAGTGATTTAAAATAAATAAATATAAATAAACTGCAGTCTCTTCTATTGCAATAATCGCCTATCAATCATAGATAGGCAGAATTCTGGCTTAGAAGGCTTCCCTCCCTCCTTCCCTCCCTCTTTCTTTCTTTCCTTTCTTTCTTTATTTCTTTCCTTTCTTTCCTTCCTCTCTTCCCTCCCTCCCTCCTATTCATTCTATTTTCTCCTCCCTCCCTCCCTCTTTTTTCCTTTCTCTCCTTCCTTCTCTTTCTTCCTTCTCCTTCTTCTGTCCTTCCTCCCTTTCTGTCCCTCCCTCTTTTCCTTTCTTCTTTCCCCTTCTCCTTCCTTTCCCTTCTTCCTTCTCCTCCTTCTATCCTTCCTCCCTTTCTCTCCCTCCCTCCTTTCCTTTCTTCTTTCCCCTTCTCCTTCCTTCCCCTTCTTCTTTCTCCTCCTTCTGTCCTTCCTCCCTTTCCCTCCCTCCTTCCCTTCCTTCCTTCCTTCCTTTTGTTCTTTTTTCCTTTCCTTTCCTTTTTCTTAAAATGTAACAATGCTACTCCAACTCAGCATTCAGAATATAATGATGAACACTTCCCCTGAAATCTGGGACTGCACATTTTATGCTGAAAGATGCTTTTTTTTTAATGTCTCCTGTGAATGATCTTCCTATTTAGGGCATCCCTGAAAGATAATGGGGTGTCTTGGAGTTTTTCCAGGCCTGCTGGACTGAAAGGGGGATATAATACTATTGCTGGCTGCACCTCTAGGGAATAAGAAGGAGAATGCACCCCCAATCTTTAATAAGAAGGCTCTCCTTTTTAGCGCAATGAAGTATCTATTGGTAGTAGTAGCTGCTGCTTGCAACAGAGACAAATTCCTTGTGTGTCCAATCAGACTTGGCCAATAAAGAATATTTCTCTTCTCTTCTTTCTTCTCTTTCCTCTCCTCTCCTCTTCCCTTCTCTTCATTCTGTAATCTCCTCTCCTATTCTGTAATCTTCTCTCCTCTCCTCTCCCCTTTCCTTCCATTCTGTAATCTTCTTCTCTTCTCTCCTCCCTTCCCTCTCTCCTCACCTCTTCCCTTCTGTTCCGTTCCATTGCAGTCCACTCCACTCTACTCTATTCTCTATTATATTTTTATTCTCTATTCTATTCTATTCTGTTCTGTTCTTTCCTATTCCATTCCATTCCATTCTATTCTATTCTATTCTAAATTCTTATTCTATTCTACTCTACTCTATTCTCTATTCTATTTTTATTCTCTATTCCCTATTCTATTCTATATTCTATTCCATTCATTTTTTTCTTTTCTTTTCTATTCATTTTCTGTTCTATTCTATTCCATTCCACTCCACTCCACTCTCTGTTCTGTTCTGTTCTGTTCTATTCTATTCTATTCTATTCTATTCTATTCTATTCTATTCTACTCTACTCTACTCTACTCTACTCTATTTTATTTTTATTCTCTATTCTATTCTGTTCTGTTCTTTCCAATTCCTATTCCATTCCATTCTATTCTATTCTAAATTCTTATTCTATTCTACTCTACTCTATTCTATTTTTATTCTCTATTCCCTATTCTATTCTATATTCTATTCCATTCATTTTTTCTTTTCTTTTCTATTCACTTTCTGTTCTATTCTATTCCATTCCACTCCACTCCACTCTCTATTCTATTCTATTCAATTCTATTCTTTCCTATTCCCATTCTATTCTATTCTACTCTATTTTCTATTTTATTTTTATTCTCTATTCTATTCTATATTCTATTCCATTCATTTTTTTTCTTTTCTATTCTATTCATTTTCTATTCTATTTCATTCCACTCCACTCCACTCCACTCCACTCTATTCTCTATTCTATTCTATTCTATTCTGTTCTTTCCTATTCCTATTCCTATTCCTATTCCTATTCCTATACCTATACCTATTCCTATTCTACTCTATTCTACTCTACTCTATTCTACTCTACTCTACTCTACCCTACTCTACTCTACTCTACTCTACTCTACTCTATTCTCTTATTTTTATTCTCTATTCTATTCTAATCTGTTCTTTCATATTCCTACTCCTATTCTATTCTACTCTACTCTCTATTTTATTTTTATTCTCTATTCTATTCCTTTCATTTTTTCTTTTCTATTCTATTCATTTTCTATTCTATTCATTTTCTATTTATTCTATTCTATTCTATTCTATTCTATTCTATTCTATTCCATTCCATTCCACTCCACTCCATTCCACTCTATTCTATTCTCCTATTCTATTCTATTCTACTCTACTCTACTCTATTCACTATTTTATTTTTATTCTCTATTCTATTTTATTCTATATTCTATTCCATTCATTTTTTTTCTTTTCTATTCTATTCATTTTCTATTCTATTTCATTCCACTCCACTCCACTCCACTCCACTCTATTCTCTATTCTATTCTATTCTATTCTGTTCTTTCCTATTCCTATTCCTATTCCTATTCCTATTCCTATTCCTATACCTATACCTATACCTATTCCTATTCGACTCTATTCTACTCTACTCTATTCTACTCTACTCTACTCTACCCTACTCTACTCTACTCTACTCTACTCTACTCTACTCTATTCTCTTATTTTTATTCTCTATTCTATTCTAATCTGTTCTTTCATATTCCTACTCCTATTCTATTCTACTCTACTCTCTATTTTATTTTTATTCTCTATTCTATTCCTTTCATTTTTTCTTTTCTATTCTATTCATTTTCTATTCTATTCATTTTCTATTTATTCTATTCTATTCTATTCTATTCTATTCTATTCTATTCTATTCTATTCCATTCCATTCCACTCCACTCCATTCCACTCTATTCTATTCTCCTATTCTATTCTATTCTACTCTACTCTACTCTATTCACTATTTTATTTTTATTCTCTATTCTATTTTATTCTATATTCTATTCCATTCATTTTTTTTCTTTTCTATTCTATTCATTTTCTATTCTATTTCATTCCACTCCACTCCACTCCACTCCACTCTATTCTCTATTCTATTCTATTCTATTCTGTTCTTTCCTATTCCTATTCCTATTCCTATTCCTATTCCTATTCCTATACCTATACCTATACCTATTCCTATTCGACTCTATTCTACTCTACTCTATTCTACTCTACTCTACTCTACCCTACTCTACTCTACTCTACTCTACTCTACTCTACTCTATTCTCTTATTTTTATTCTCTATTCTATTCTAATCTGTTCTTTCATATTCCTACTCCTATTCTATTCTACTCTACTCTCTATTTTATTTTTATTCTCTATTCTATTCCTTTCATTTTTTCTTTTCTATTCTATTCATTTTCTATTCTATTCATTTTCTATTTATTCTATTCTATTCTATTCTATTCTATTCTATTCTATTCTATTCCATTCCATTCCACTCCACTCCATTCCACTCTATTCTATTCTCCTATTCTATTCTATTCTACTCTACTCTACTCTATTCACTATTTTATTTTTATTCTCTATTCTATTTTATTCTATATTCTATTCCATTCATTTTTTTCTTCCATTCCATTCCAATTCTCGAAAGAAGGCTCTGCTAGACCAACTCCCGTGTCTCTTCTATTATTCCCCTGCTGTTCGCTTACTGCTTTCCTCCCCGCCACCTTGTGTCAGAGGAGACCTGGGATCCTTGCCAAGCGAAGCAGAGAGCCAAGGGTCTCCCCAAGCTGGCAACCGGCCCAGAATGTTGACATAATCAGGGATATTCAACATCTTGCCAAAATGCGGTTGTGTTTACATGCCTGGGGTCAGAGAACAAGTAACAACACGGTGCTCTCTCTCTCAGCGGGCACGTGACCGGCCCAGAAAACCCCCAGGAGATTTTAAAAAGCTTGGCGATTTCTTAACCCACCAGGTGCTGGATGCTCAAAAGAGTTAGGTTTTAGCTCAGCCGCCTCCAGTGAGATGGTTTCTCAGCAACTTGGCAACTTTTAAGATTCTCCAAGGAAGAAAAGAACCAGAGGTGGCATGATAGTTCCCCCCCCTGCCCCCGAATGCCATCACTCTGCTAAACAACTAATTCCCACAACACTGTCAAATAATTTACTAACACTGTATTACTAAGTCCACTGCTATTGCTACTATTATTCTTCTCATCCTTCCTAGTACCAATTTCTTCCCACCTATGACCATAACCATGTTGCTTGTATCTTTCAGTTTATATTGTTTTGATTTGTTTCCTAATGCGATTTGATAAGGGTGGCTCAGTGGCTAAGACGCTGAGCTTGTCAATCAGAAAGGTCAGCAGTTCGGCGGTTCGAATCCCTAGCGCCGAATAACGGAGTGAGCTCCCGTGACATGTCCCAGCTTCTGCCAACCTAGCAGTTTGAAAGCGGGTAAAAAAAATGCAAGTAGAAAAATAGGAATCACCTTTGATGGGAGGGTAGCAGCGTTCCTTGCGCCTTCGGTGTTGAGTCATGCCGGCCACATGACCACGGGGACGTCTTCGGACAGCGCTGGCTCTTCAGCTTTGAAACGGAGATGAGCACTAGGGATTCAAATCGCCGAACTGCTGACCTTTCTGATCGACAAGCTCAGTGTCTTAGCTACTGAGCCACCACATCGCTTAATATATAATTCTCTCTCTCTCTCTCAGAGTTGGAAGGGACCTGGTAGGTTATCTAGTCCAACTCCTGCCCAAGCAGGAGACCCTACAGTATTTCTGACAGATGGCAGTCCAGTCTCTTCTTTAAAGCTTCCATTGATGAAGCTCCCATTGATGAAGCTTCCATTGATGAAGCTCCCATTGATGAAGCTCCCATTGATGAAGCTCCCATTGATGAAGCTCCCATTGATGAAGCTTCCATTGATGGCAGCCCCTCAAATATTGGAAGACTGCTCCCATGTCTCCCCTGGTCCTTCTCTTCACTAGACTAACCATGCCCAGTTCCTGCAACTGTTCATCATGTTTTAGCCTCCAAGCCTTTGACCATCTTTGATAAATTCAGATTAACAGAGTTGGAAGGAACTTGTAGGTCATCTAGTCCAACTCCCTGCCCAAGTAGGAGACCTTACACCATTTCTGACAGAGGGCAGTCCAGTCTCTTCTTGAAAGCTTCCATTGATGAAGCTCCCACAACTTCTGAAGGCAACTTCTATTCCATGGGTTGATTGTTCTCACTGTCAGAAAGTTCCTCCTTATTTCTAGGTTGAAACTCTCCTTGGTCAGTTTCCATCCATTCTTCCTTGTCTGGCCTTCAGGTGCTTTGGAACATAGCTTGAGCCCCTCCTCTCTGTGGCAGCCACTCAAATTTTGGAAGACTGCTATCCTGTCTCCCCTGGTCCTCCTCTTGCCTAGACTAGCCATGCCTGGTTCCTGCAACCGTTCATCATATGTTTTAGCCTCCAGTCTCCTAATCATCTTGGTTGCTCTTCTCTGCATGTTTGATTTCCAACCCTGAGCTCTTCCATCTCCTTTTAAGGTATTTGTAAGGAACAAGGTGGGGAAAAAGGGAATCCGAATCTCAAAATGAGAAAGAACTTGGTTTAGCATTGGCTCATTCACACGTAGCAGGGTACCCTGGAAGAATGACAGAGGAGCAGCAAAACCAGAAAAGAGTATGTCTTGTTTGTAAAAGTAGGAATGAATCCCATCTTCCACCAAATCATGAATAACAGAGTCGGAAGGGACCTTGGAGGTCTTCTAGTCCATCCCCTGCTCAGGCAGGAAGCCCTATACCAGTGTTTCTCAACCTTGGCGAGTTGAAGTCCATTGGACTTCAACTCCCAGAATCCCCCAGCCAGCACAGCTGGCTGGGGAATTCTGAGAGTTGAAGTCCACAGGACTTAAAGTCGCCAAGGTTGAGAAACACTGCCCTATACCATTTCAGACAAACGGTTATCCAATCTCTTCTTTAAAACCTCCAGTGATGGAGGACCCACAACTTCTGGTGGCAAGTTGTTCCACTGGTTAATTGTTGCCACTGTCAGGAAGGTTCTCCTTAGTTCTAAGGTTGGGTCAAGCAGAGCAAAATAATTTTGACCCAGCAATATCTCGGTTAAAACATTTTTAAAAAATGCCTATGTTTGCTCTTGACTTGGCTTCCTCCGATCTCCGGCCCTTGGGGTGTTTGGAGAGCTCAGCTCCCAGAGTTCTCCAGCCAGCTTGGCCAAGACAGTTTGGCCAAGGCGGATGAGAAAGGCCAACGCTGTTCGAAGACCACCAGTGAGAATCAATCCTACCCTCGGTTGCCAGAACATACCTTGGCACTTACACAAGGGAAACTCTTGTTCCCTGCACCATCCTTGACCTCCGTGGTTACGATTCACTCAGTGGTGGGTTTCGAAAAATTTTCGAAGCTACTCTGTGGGTGTGGCCTCCTTTGTGGGAGTGGCTTGCTGATCATGTGACCTGGTGGGAGTGGCTTGCCGGCCATGTGTTTTCTTTCTTTCTTTCTTTTCTTTCTTTCTTTCTTTCTTTCTTTCTTTCTTTCTTTCTTTCTTTCTTTCTTTCTTCTCTCTCTCTCTCTCTCTCTCTCTCCTTCCTTCCTTCCTTTTGTCTCTCTATCCCTTTTTCCTTTTTTTCTTTCATCTCTCACTTTTTCTTTTTCTTTTTTTATTCATTTATTTCTTCCTTTCTTTCTCTTTCTCTCTCTGTGTGAGTGTGTGTGTGTGTGTGTGTGTGTGTGTGTGTGTGTCAGTGGTGGGTTTCAAAAAATTTTGGAACCTCTTCTGTAGGTGTGGCCTGCTTTCCGGGTCCACTGGTGGAACCTCTTCTAACCAGTTCGGTAGATTTGACGAGCCGGTTCTACCGAACTGGTGCGAACTGGTAGGAACCCACCTCTGGATTCACTGCAACTGGTTCTCCTGGGAGGGGGAGGTGGTGGTCCTTGAGTTTCAGTGGGCAGCAGGGGAAGTCTTTTGTGTGCCCCTCAGGAGGGTTTTGTGAAGATCTGAGAGAGGAAGGGAAGAAGTGGCTGGAAGTAGGACCGTAAGAAGTTCGGTGCTGAATTGAGAATACCGCTAGCTGTCTCTCGTTCTTTTATTTGATTTGCTTGTTTTGTTCGTTGCTTCCCCTTTTTTTCAATACTCCTTCGTTTTGCTTTCCTTCTCTCTCCCCTTCTTTCTCTCTTTCTTCCTCCCTGACCTCCTTCCTTTCCCTTCCTTTTTCCTTTCCCTTCCTTTTTCCTTTCCCTCCCTCTCACTTTTCTCCTTCCTTCCTTTCATTCCTTCCCTCCCTTTCTCCTTCCTTCCTTTCCTTCCTTCCTTTCTCCTTTTCTTTCTTCCTTTCATTCCTTCCCTCTGTTTCTCCTTCCTTCCTTCCTTTCCTTCCTTCCTTCCCTCCCTCCCTTTCTCCTTCTTTTCTTCCTTTCCTCCCTCCCTTTCTCCTTCCTTCCTTCCCACCCTCTCACCTCCCTCCCTCCATCTTCCCTCCCTCCCTTTCGCCTTCCTTCCTTCCCACCCTCTCACCTTCCTCCCTCCCTCCACCTTCCCTCCCTTTCTCCTTCTTTCCTTCCTTCCTTCCTTTTCTCCTTCTTTTCTTCCTTTTCTCCCACCCTCGAACCATCCTTCCTCCTTCCTTCCTTTCCTCCCTTTCTCTTTCTTTTCTTCCTTTCCTTCCACCCTCTCACCTTCCTTCCACCTCCCTTCCCTCCCTTTCTCCTTCTTTCCTTCCTTCATCCCTTCCTTCCTACCCTCTCACCTTCCTTCCTCTTTTCTTCCTCCCTTTCTTTCCTTCCTTCCCACCCTCTCACCTTCCTTCCTCCCTCCCTCCTTTCTCCTTTCCTTCCTTCCTTCCCACCAGGGGTGAGTTCCTGCGTGAACCAGTACCAGTGGGCACACCAGCTGTGGTGTTGCGCAGTTCGCTGTAAATGGTTCCTCCCTCCCTCCTTCCTTTTTTCCTTCCCATCCTCTCTCCCTGCCTCCTTCCTTCCTTCCCATCCTCTCTCCCTCCTTCCTTCCTTCCTCTGCAATGTCACCCTGTCTTCCAACCAGGACTGCTCTGTTTTAACTCCTCTCTGCCTGAAATCCTGCCCCCCCCCAAAAAAAGTTGCATTCAGACATATTGCCGAGGGACGGCAGGCACGACGGTCCCGCGCAGACCAAGCCTTCCCCTCCTGCCACGACAGTCAAATATTTTTTTATCTGGTTTCCCGCAGTCCGACGAGGACTCGGATGGATTGCTATAGCAACGGGGCACCCGAGACCGCATGCTAAGCAGAATTGGCAGAAGGGCAACGGAGCAAAGTGTTAATAATGCAAGCCCAAGGTTTTGCTTAGCGATGCTGCAAAGGGAGGCCGTTTTCCCTTCTCCGCAGCCGAGGCTTGCAACCAATGCACGGCTGGTGGAAAGGGGAGGAAGTTGGGGGGGGGCTCCATCGCTGGAGGTTTTTAAGGAGGGTCTGAAATTCAAAACTGCAAGAGTGACCTCTTGGCTGGCAAGATTTTGACCGTTGCGATAGAGACGCCCAGATTTCTTATTTTGTTTTTGGATTACGGTCATCCGTTTCCAATTTCCTTCCTGGACTTTGTGGGCTTCTGTTGTAACTTGCCCCGAACTGGACAGGTGGTCCTCGACTTACAACCCCTTCATTTAGTGACCGTTCCAACCTGCATCCATCCACGGTGCACAGTGGTTAGAATGCAGTATTGCAGGCTGACTCTGCCCGCTGCCAGCAATTTGATCCCGACTGGCTCAAGGCTGACTCAGCCTTTCCATCCAGTGGTGGGATTCAGCCAGTTCGCACCACTTCAGGAGAACCGGTGGTTTAACTTTCTGAGCAGTTTGCTTAACTGGTTTTTGGAGGAAATCATTAGGGCCGAGAGCCAGTTGTTAAATTATTTGAATCTCACCACTGCTTCCATCCTTCTGAGGTCAGTAAAATGAGGTCAGATTTTGGGGGGTAAGAGGCTGACTCTGTAAACCGCTTACAGAGGGCTAGAAAGCACTGTGAAATGATATATAGTCCGTCCTTCCTTCCTTCCTTCCTTCCTTCCTTCCTTCCTTCCTTCCTTCCTTCCTTCCTTGCTTCTTTGCTTCCTTCCTTCCTTCCTTCCTTCCTTCCTTCCTTCCTTCCTTCCTTCCTTCCTTCCTTGGTGGTGCTGTGGTTAGAATGCAGTACTGGAGGCTAATTCTGCCCACTGTCAGCAATTCGATCCTGACCAGCTCAAGGTTGACTCAGCCTTCCATCCTTCCAAGGTCGGTAAAATGAGGACCCAGATGGTTGGGGGCAAAAGGCTGACTCTGTAAACCATTTAGAGAGGGCTGGGAAGCCCTGTGAAGTGATATATAAGTCTAAGGGCTATTGCTATTATTCCGAGGGAGCTCCGATGCTCCTTATTAGAAAAAGAGGGGCTTGAAGGGGTATTTCCATGCAGAAGAAATGACAGAGGAGGAGGAGGAGGAGGAGGAGGAGGAGGAGGAGGAGGAGGAGGAGGAGGGGGAGGAGAAGGCTCAAGAGGAACAAAAAATATTTGTAATTTTGGATTGAAATGAGGGGTCCTTTGTGCTCTCTGACACAAAGGGTTGGCTATACAAATTTAATAAAAAGTAGGGCTGGGCTTGAAGGGATTTGTTAAAGGAAGGAAGGAAGGAAGGAAGGAAGGAAGGAAGGAAGGACAATAGCAATAGCAGTAGCACTTAGGCTTGTATACCACTTCACAATGCTTTATAGTCCTCCCTAAATAGTTTACAGAGCCAGCATCTTGCCTCCAACAAATTTTGGTCCTCATTTTACCGACCTTGGGACGACTGAACTCCAGGGAGGGAGGGAGGGAGGGAGGGAAGAAGGAAGGAAGGAAGGAAGGACTGACTGACTGACTGACTGTGGGGACCTTTGTGGTCTGAGCTGGTTATTTTCTTGCAGACATTTCACTACCCATCTAGGTAACACCATCAGTGCTAGAAGGGAGTGGGGTTTGCTCTTAGTTTATATTCCAGTGGTTTGCATTGGAGTCTTGAAGGTCTTTGGGTCGGGCTGTTTGCTGTTGGCTTGTTCGGCAGTTCCTTGATTAGGGTATTGTTTACTTCTTGATTGATGGTTGGATGTTAATCTTAGTGTTAACCTACCGGTCCTGATTGCTGGTAAGGAGGCATTTTTGCTCTTTTTGTTCCCTTTTTGGCTTGTCGATGGTCTCTTTTGCATGGTAGGTAGATATTGTTGATGTCTATGTGTTTGTCGATGGCTAATTTGTCAAGAGCGCCAGGCTTCTAGAAAATCCCCCAACCCCCAGCGTTTTTGTACTGGTCTTGGTCCAACATGGTCAAGGTTGCCTTGTTGAAACTATGACGACGATGATGATGATGATGATGATGATGATGGTGGTGGTGGTGGTGGTGGTGGTGGTGGTGGCCACCAAAAAACCCTCCTTTGGGCTCTTCAGGGAGAATCCGATCTCGGAAAGCCAGCAGATTCAGATCTGCCTCATTTGGCGCAGTTGTGGGCACAGCTTTTGTTCCCGCTGCCCTTTTGACCCCGGTCTCCTTCCATGTGGGTCAGGCTTGGCAGCGGGGGTCTCCATGGCAACCCGTAATGTATGCCATCGGCTTGGTGGGCTTCCCTCTGCTCTCATTAAATTTCAATGACTTTCATGGGGCCTGGACGTGTAATTAATATCCAACACATGGTCTTCATCAGGATAAGGTTTAAGCAGGAAGATTTTGGAGGGTGAGAGGGGGAGAAAAAGAAGAAGAATGAGAAGAAGAGGAGGAGGAGGAGAAGGATGGAGCTTTAGCTTCTGAGCATTTTATTTTGGGAGGAGAAGAGGCCCTAGTGAATGCAAACCAAAGCCAGCTTGGTTGTTTTCTTGCAGATATTTCATTACCCAACTAGGTAACATCATCAGTGGTATAAAGGGATGGGGCTGGAGGAGGAGGAGGAGGAGGAGGAGGAGGAGGAGGAGGAGGAGGAGGAGAAAAGGATGGAGGAGAAGGAGGAGGAGGAGAGGGAGAAGGAGAAGGAGGAGGAAGTAGAGAAGAGGAAGGAGAAGGAGAGGAAGAGGAGGAGGAGGAGGAGGAAAAGGAGGAGGAGGCAGAGAAGAGGAAGGAGGAAAAGGAGGAGAAGGAGGAAAAGGAGGAGGAGGCAAAGAAGAGGAAGGAAGAGGAGGAGAAGGAGAGGAAGAGAAGGAGGAGGAGAAGATAAATACCTGGGCTATACCTGTGATTCGATACTCTGCCGGAATAATTGACTGGACTCAGATGGAGTTGGACAATTTGGACAAAAAAACAAGGAAGCTTATGACAATGAATCATGCTTTGAACCCTAAAAGTGATTATATAGATTATATCTACCAAGAGCAGAAGGTGGTTTACAAGTAAAGCAGACTGTGGAAGAAGAAAGACACAGCTTGAATGACTACATCCAGAAAAGTGAAGAACCAATGAGTAAGGAAGTAAATAAAGGAGGCCTTTTGAAGACAACTAAGTCAAAAGCTGAATATAAGAAAGAAGTAATTGAGAAGTGAGCTGAAAATTGGAAAAGCAAAGCTATGCATGAAAAGTATTGAAGGCCAAGCTGACCAAAAGCTAACTTGGAACTGGTTAAGATCAGGAGTACTGAAAAAAAGAAACAGAAGGCTTTATTTTGGCAGCTCAAGAACAAGCCTTAGCCACAAAGTGCATTAAGGCAAAAATTCAACATGTTACCACCAAGAGCAAATGTTGCCTCTGTAATGAGAAAGATGAGACAGTCGACCACTTGATCAGTGGGTGCAGCAAAATTTCACAAACTGACTACCTACAACACCATGACCGAGTTGCTAAGATCATTCACTGGAAATTGTGCCAGAAGTTTGGATTTGAGTTCAGCAAAAACTACTGGGAACATCAGGTTCAGAAGGTTCTAGAGAATGAAAAAGTCAAGATCTTGTGGGATTCCAGAATTCAGACTGACAGGCACTTGGCCTCTAACACCCCTGACATAACAATAGTTGAAAAGAAAAAAAAAATGGTTCATTGGCATTGCAATACCTGGTGATGCGTGAATTGAAGATAAACAGGAAGAAAAAAAATCACAAAGTAGTGGGACTTGCAAATTGAAGTTGAGCGTCTGTGGAAAAAGAAATTGTTTGTTGTCCCGATTGTAATTGGAGCCCTTGGAGCAATACCCAAAGGGCTACCTTGCTATTTGGAAATTTTAAATTTATCAGACTTGAACATTCTGATTCTACAAAAAACCACCCTACTTGGAACAGCTTATATCCTCCGACGTTACCTTAACAGTTCCTAGGTCCTTGGTTAGGACTCGAGCTGTTGAGCTACCAACCAGCCCCAAAGGCTGTGAATCTCACCAAAGATTAACCACGTAATAATAATAATAATAATTCAATGCAGTTTGGCATGGAAAAATGCGCCACTGTATCCATAAAAAGGGGCAAAATCACTGCATGTGAGGGAATTGAAATGTCCAATGGCCAATTAATTAAATGCAAAGAAAATGAAGCCTACAAATACTTAGGCATTCTGCAGTTGGATAACATCAAGCATGGAGAAGTAAAAACTATTGTCAGGCGAGAGTACACCAACAGAGTTAGGAAAATTTTGAAATCTAAATTGAATGGTGGAAATACAATCAAGGCCATAAATACCTGGGCAATACCAGTTATAAGATACACAGCTGGTATAGTTAACTGGACACAAGCTGATTTGGACCTTTTGGACCGAAAAACCAGGAAACTAATGACAATGCACTACAGTTTACATCCACGTGGTGATACTGATAGACTATATCTGCCCCGAAAATCAGGTGGCAGAGGATTATTACAAGTGAAGCAAGCAGTTGAAGAAGAAAAACATGCACTGGCTGATTATTTAAAAGAAAGTCAAGAACATCTATTAATCGAAGTAAAGAACAAAAATCTACTGAAGGCCCAACAGACGAAACAAGAATACAGAAAAGATGTGATAAAATCAAGAATGGGGAGTTGGCAGAACAAAGCACTGCATGGCCAATTTCTGGAAAAAATAAAAGATAAAGTGGACAGTGAACAAACTTGGTTATGGTTAACAACAGGTACATTAAAGAAAGAAACAGAATCACTAATCCTGGCTGCGCAAGAACAAGCTATCCGCACAAATGCCATTAAGGCCAAAATCGAAAAATCCTCTGATGATGCCAAATGCAGACTTTGCAAAGAAGCTGATGAAACTGTTGATCACATACTCAGCTGCTGTAAAAAAAATCACGCAGACTGATTATAAATTGCGGCACAATTCAGTAACACAAGTGATCCATTGGAATTTGTGCAAAAATTATAATATTAAAACAGCAACAAACTGGTGGGAACATCAGCCTGAAAAAGTCACCGAAAATCAGATGGTCAAGATCTTGTGGGATTTTCACATACAAACGGACAAAATACTGGCTCATAATACACCAGACATCACACTGGTTGAGAAAAATAAGGTTACAATCATAGACATCACAATACCAGGTGATAGCAGGGTCGACGAGAAGGAATATGAAAAAATTGCGAAATACCAGGACTTAAAAATTGAAATTCAACGATTATGGCACAAACCAGCAGTGGTAATTCCAATGGTAATCGGCACACTGGGTGCTATTCCAAAAGCACTGGAATTGCATTCAAAACAGTTAAAAATTGACAAAATCACCATCAGTCAAATGCAAAAAGCCGCACTGCTTGGATCTGCACGCATATTACGAAAATACATTACAACGTCCTAGGCCCCTGGGTGGGGCCCGACTAGTAACCAATGCCAAATCCGGCGAAACAACTGGCCGCTGTGATACAATTGTATAACAACAACAACAACAATAATAATGTGTTCAGTTGACTGAGTTTCATGTTTAATGAATAAATAATAATAATAATAACAACAACAACAACCAGACCGGTCCAATTATCCTTGAAATAAATGCAACCACAGGAGGGGGAAAATGATCTTTTATTGTAGAGTGGATTATTTCCGCGAATCATTTCCCTTCCCTGTTTCGATGCAGCCTTTAAACACAAGATAAATGAGAGTTAATTGCCAGGTGTCATCAGGGGGACGAGGGCTCCCATACCAGAGGGTGTAGTAAGAGCTGAAGGAGACAGAAGCTTCTTGGCAAGGAAAAATATCAGTCATCTAATTTGCTGGTCAGCATTCTCCTCTCTCTCTCCTCCTCCTCCTCCTCCTCTTCCCCCCACTTATATATTAATGATGACATTGCTTTGGGCTACTGCAAATTTTATCGGCCAGAATGCCTGGGGGTCTGAAAAAGGGAGATCGGCAAGATTCCTTCCCTCTAGGGGCACCTCAATTATATTTCCTAATGAGGCTTGTTTCATTAGCCGAGGAAGCAGAAGCTGGTCCTAATTACAATTAAATTAGGGCCTCTTTGAATGTTGGCACTGGGAGCCACAAGTTGTTAATTTCTGTTTTCCTTTTAAGTCTTCCCCGAACAAGAGCGGGCTAAAAGATCAAGGCCGACGCACGCAACGGTGTGAATGATGTCTTATTCCTCCCAGTGTTTTCTTTTGGTCTAATGAATGGAGAAGAAGCTGGAGAAAGTTGGAGGGAAGTGGGGCAGACGACCTGCGGGTTATAGTTTCACTCCTTTGGCTGCCCCTCTGGGCTGGCTGCTTGCTTCAAAGGGAAGCAGGGTCCCCAGAGAAGAGGGTATTGGTGGCTGGGGGTTCAACTGGAGGGGTCCTTGGTGCTGAGCTTGCTTGTTTTCTTGCAGATGTTTCATTACCCAACTAGGTAAATCATCAGTGCTGATGATGGGGCTGGAGGAGGAGGAGGAGGGGAAGGAGAGGAAGAGGAAAGAAAGGAGAAGAGGAAGGAGGAGGAGGAAAAGGAAGAAGAGGAGAAGGAGAGGAAAAAAGGAGGAGGAGATGAAGGAGAAGAAGAGAAAAGGAAGGAGGAGAAGAGGAAGGAGGAGGAGGAGGAAAAGGAAGAGAAGGAGGAAGAGGAGGGTTATTGTGGGGTCCTTGGTGATGATGGGGCTGGAGGAGGAGGAGGAGGAGAGGAAGAGGAAAGGAAGGAGAAGAGGAAGGAGGAGGAGGAAAAGGAAGAGGAGGAGGAGAAGGAGAGGAAAAAAGGAAGAGGAGGAGGAGATGAAGGAGAAGAAGAGAAAAGGAAGGAGGAGGAGAAGAGGAAGGAGGAGGAGGAGGAAAAGGAAGAGAAGGAGGAAGAGGAGGGTTATTGTGGGGTCCTTGGTGATGATGGGGCTGGAGGAGGAGAGGGAGGAGGAGAGGAAGAGAAGAGGAAGGAGAAGAGGAAGGAGGAAGAAAAGGAAGAGGAGGAGGAGGAGGAGAGGAAAAAAGGAAGAGGAGGAGGAGATGAAGGAGAAGAAGAGAAAAGGAAGGAGGAGGAGAAGAGGAAGGAGGAGGAGGAGGAAAAGGAAGAGAAGGAGGAAGAGGAGGGTTATTGTGGGGTCCTTGGTGATGATGGGGCTGGAGGAAGAGGAGGAGGAGGAGGAGAAGAGGAAGAGAAAAGGAAGGAGAAGGAGAAGAGGAAGGAGGAGAAGGAAAGGGAAGGAGGAGGGAAGAGAAAGAAGAGGGAATAAGAAGAGAAAGGAAGGAGAAAGGAAGAGGAAAGAGGAAGGAGAAGAAAAGGAGAGGGATTATGTAGGGTCCTTGGAGAAGGAAGTGGGGAGGAGAGAGGAGAGGAAGAGAAAAAAGATGAGGAGGAAATGAGGAGGAGAAGAGAAGAAGAGGGGGAGAAAAGAAGGAGGAGGAGGAAAAGGAAGAGTAGGAGGAAGAGGAGGATTGTTGTGGGGTCCTTGGTGGTGATGAGGCTGGAGGAGGAGAGGGAGGAGGAGGAGAGGAAGAGAAGAGGAAGGAGAAGAGGAAGGAGGAAGAAAAGGAAGAGGAGGAGGAGGAGGAGAGGAAGAGAAAAGGAAGGAGAAAGAGAAGAGGAAAGAGGAGGAGAAGGAAAAGGAAGAGGAGGAGGATTATGGTGGGGTTCTTGGTATTGAGCTCGGTTGTTTTCTTGCAGATATTTCATTACCAAGCTAGGTAACATCATCAGGGCTAGAAGGCGATAGGGCTTATGGAGATGAGTTTCCAAGTGTTTATTTCCAGTTTGTGCAAAAAACATCCATTGGATAAAACTTAACGACAGATGCAAACAAGGTTGTAAAATCAAGCCCGGTTTCTATGGTGGACCATTTAACAACCACGATGACTGAACAACCATAATTCCAGGCTCCAATGTGGTCATAAGCTGAGCGCTCGCTCTCTCTCTCTCTCTCTCTCTCTCTCTCTCTCTCTCTCTCTCTCTCTCTCTCTCTCTCTCTCCCTCCCTCCCTCCCTCCCTCCCTCCCTCCCTCCCTCTCTCTCTCTCTCATGCCATCCTTTAACACTCAAAAAAGACCGAAGAGAGAGAGGATATAAGTTCAAGCAGGAGCAAATTTCCAACACAATTGCAGTGACTCAGCAGCCGGTGTGTGGCATTAATGGGTCTTTACAAGGCACCTCGTGAGGTCACTAAATAGGGGGTGCGGGGGATGAAAACATCCCTAATGTGTACTTTCTCTGGCACGAGAGCAAATGGAGTATTACTTACTGTTCAATTACTTTCCCCTTCCTAATGTATATTGTATGAGGAGCTGGGCTGCGTCCTTCCCTTTAGACAACTAGGTCTGTTTCACTCTCTGCTGGGTCACCAGATGCCATTTTGTATGCTCTGGCCTTAATATATAACAGAACAGAATAACCGAGTCGGAAGGGACCTTGGAGGTCTTCTAGTCCAACCCCCTGCTTAGGTAGGAAACCTTACACCACTTCATTCAAATGGTTATTCAGCATCTTCTTAAAGACTTCCAGTGTTGGAGCATTCACAACTTCTGGAGGCAAGTTCTGTTCCACTGATTAATTGTTCTCACTGTCAGGAAATTTCTCCTCAGTTCTAGGTTGCTTCTGTCCTTGATTAGTTTCCACCCATTGCTTCTTGTTCTACCCTCAGGTGCTTTGGAGAATAGCTTGACTCCCTCTTCTTTGGAACAGCCTGAAAAGCCACCTGAAAACAGCCCCAAAATAGCCCGAAAACGACCCAAACAATGGTCTGGTTTTGGGCCATTTTCTGGTGCTCTGGCACTCATGCATGCTGGAAACTAGAGGGGCAGCTGGTGATGGTGCGTGTGCCCATAGCATGCCATAAGTTTGCCATCTAGAGTCTCAGAAAGTGTATCTTGGTAACCAGAACTGGATGTTTGAGCAGAGCTACAACTTGGGAGCAAATCAGTGGTGGGATTCAAATTTTTTTTACTACCGGTTCTGTGGGCGTGGCTTGGTGGGCATGGTGTGGCTTGGTTGGTGTGGCAGGGGAAAGATACTGCAAAATCCCCATTCCCTCCCAATCAGCTGGGATTCGCGAGGCAGAGAATCGATGTGGGCGCGGCCAGCCAGAGATGGTATTTGCCGGTTCTCCGAACGACTCAAAATTTCCGTTATCGGTTCTCCAGAACTGGTCAGAACCTGCTAAATACCACCTCTGGAGCAAACACATTGCTTGAAAGTGAATTAAGGCATATCTATTGCAGAGGTGGGTTCCTATCATTCGGTCAAGTAGGTAGCAACTTGGTGTGCCACGCTCCCGAACCAGTTCTATCGGCGGAGGTGCCATCTTGATTTTCGGTTCAGAACGATCTTCACTGCAAAAAAATTAGGTTTTCCCCCCCTTTTCTATCATTTCGTGCATGCACAGACCTTTTTTACATGCACGCCGAACTGGTAGTAATGCTACCCACGCCTGATCTATTGGCTGTGTGGAGGAGCGACTGGTCCCTGGCTAGCAAGATCTGGAGCTTTTCAAAGGACTCTTGATACTGTAGCCTGTCAGTCACCCAACAGCTGGATCGCTCTGCTCAAACACTTAATTGCTCAAAAGGTTTCTGATTATCCGGTGGGGAAGTCTAAGGAAGCACATCTGCAAACCTTTAAAAGAACAGGCTTAGTTTCCGAGAATGGAGTTGGTAGAAATGTCCAAAACACAAGAAAAATGTTCATACTTCTTTTATTTTTGCTGTTTTCTTCCCCCATCCTCCTCCATTAAATATTGAGAAGATGGAAACTTGCCTTTAAAAAAAAAAAAAAACCAAAATGTTGCTTGAATTCTGAAAAAAAAAACTTTTTTTTTCTTTTGCCTTCCAGGAAGTCGGTGGGTTTCCAAATCTTTCTCTCTCTCTCGCTGTATCAGCCATGAGGTTGCGAGAGCATCGCTGGCCTCTCTCCCCCAGCCCCACCTTCTCTCCACATTATTGTGCCAGCTTGGAGGTTATTGTTGTGATGGGGAGGGGGCTGGGGCCAGACCACAAGGGCAATGGCAATTTATATAACCGTGGAGGGCGCTAGCCAATTGAACCTAGCAACTCTCTTAGCAACCTTGCCCAAGGAGCAGCATGTGATTCCCCGTGGCTCAGATGTGGCGATGATGGCATCATTGTTGGGCTGGAGGGGGGGGGGGGGAGAAAGAAAGAGAGAAAGAGAAAAAGGAGTGAGAGAGAAAGAGAGGGGGAAGAGAGAGGGGGGGAGAGAGAGAAAGTAAGGGAGAAAGAGAAAAAGAGGGGGAGAAAGAAAGAGAAAGAAAAAGAAGTGGAGAGAGTGAGAGATAAAGAAAGAGAAAGAGGAGAAAGAGGGGGAGAAAGAAAAGGAGTGAGAGAAAAAGAGGGGGACGAGAGAAAGAGAAAGGGAGAAAGAGAAAAAAAGGGGGAGAAAAAAGAGAGTGAGAGAAAAAAGAAAGGGAGAAAGAGAAAAAGAGGGGGGAAAGAAAAAGAAAAAGGAAAGGGGAGAGAGTGAGACAAAAAGGAAGAGACAGAGGGGGAGAAAGTGAGAAAGGGGAAGAAGGGGGAAAGAGAAAAAGAAAAGGGAGAGATAGCTGACTAACCTAATACGATTAAACCAATAACTCAAATGAACAATATACAACAACTGAGAGATAAGCGAAAGGAGAAATGTATCAGGGGCGAGAACCCACCGTCGAGCAATTTTGTTACACTACAATGTTGGGAAAACTTTAAAAAAGCTGATAGGAAATCCGCTATAATTACCTGCATAAAATTAGCGATTAAACTTCATTTTAGATGAGGCGAGAGGACTTATAACCCTTGCCTCTTCAAGCAAGGAAAGGAAAAGAGAACCAGGTTGTCCTCAGCAGAGGAAAATATGCAAATGTAACAAAGGTTAGAAGGGAGGGAGGGAGGACAGTAGGGAAGTCAGGATGGAGAGGAGAAAGGAGAGGAATAGGAAAGGCAGAAGAAGGGGGGAAGGATAAAGAGGAGGAAGAGAAAGAAGAGAAGGGAAAGAAGGTGGGAAGAAAGAAGGAGAGAAGAAAGAGAAGAAACTGGGGGAGGAAGGAGGGAGGGAAGAAGAGAGGGTAGTAAAGAGGGAAAGAGGGAGGGAAAGAAAGAGAGAAGGAATGTTGAAAGGAAGGAAGGAAGGAGGGAGGAAAGGAGGGAGGTTAAGAGAAAAGAAAGGAGGAGGGAAAGAGGAAGGGAAGGAGGGAAGGTATGTGTGAAGGAGGGGGGGATCGAGGGAGGGAAAGGAGGGGGAAGGAAAGGAGGAAAGGAGAAAAGAAAGGAGGGAAGGCAGGGGAGAAGGAAGTAAGGGGGGAGGGAAGAAAAGGGTATGGAAAAGAAGAAATGAGGGAAGAGAAGAGGGAGGGAAGGAATAAGATACCTAACCTTTGATGTTTATAATGATTTGATAGTATGGGAATATCTCGAAATGTAGTTGTATTGTTTTTTACAAGTTATGGATGTTGTATTTTCTTTTTACCAATAAAATCTTTTTTAAAAAATTTTAAAAAAAGAAAAAAAGAAAAGGGAGAGAAAGAGGAGGGTAAGAATGAGAGAAAGAGGGAGAGAAAGGGGAAGAAACAATGAGAATGAGAGAAAGAAAGAGAGAGAAAAACAGAATGGGGAAGAAAGAGAAAAGGGGAAGAAAAGAGAATGAGAGAAAAAGAGAAAGAGGGGGAGAAAGAGAGAGGAGGGTAAGAATGAGAGAAAGTGGGAGAAAAAGGGGAAGAAACATGAGAGAGAAAGAGAGAGAAAAAGAGAATGTGGGAGAAAGAGAAATGGGGAAGAAAAGAGAATGAGATAAAGAGAGAAAAAGAGAAAGAGGGGGAGAAAGAGAGGCGTGAGAGAGAGGGGGGGAGGGAGGGAGGGAGGGGGAGGGAGGGAGGGAAGGGGAACTGGTTCAGCCATTCAGCAGCTGAGAAGCTGACCTTGAAAGGCAGAGATAGCCAAGAAGCCAAGTGGAACAGTTGGTTTTTTTTTTAAAGTACATCCTTTTATTTCTTGATTTGATCTCAACCATTTTGCAAGCAGGACACAGGGTCACTTAATAGCAGAATAACAGAGTTGGAAGGGACCTCGGAGGTCTTCTAGTCCAACCCCCTGTCCAATCCTGCAGTGATGGAGCACCCACGACTTCTGGAGGCCAGTTGTTCCACTGGTTCATTGTTCTGACTGTCAAGAAATTCCTCCTTAGTTCTAGGTTGCTTCTCTCCTTGATTAG
Source organism: Thamnophis elegans (assembly GCF_009769535.1). Taxonomy (NCBI): domain Eukaryota; kingdom Metazoa; phylum Chordata; class Lepidosauria; order Squamata; family Natricidae; genus Thamnophis; species Thamnophis elegans. The sequence continues at coordinate 8,648,671 of NC_045553.1, forward strand.
TTTCCATCTGTTTCTTCTTGCCCTCGGGTGCTTTGGAGAATAGCTTGCCCCCCTCCGCTCTGTGGCAGCCCCTCAAACATTGGAAGACTGCTCTCCTGTCTCCCCTGGTCCTTCTCTCTTTCCTAGACTAGCCATGCCCAGTTCCTGCAACCATTCATCGTATCTTTTAGCCTCCAGTCCCCTCATCATCCTGGTTGCTCTTCTCTGACCTCTTTCTAGAATCTCAATGTCTTTTTTCGCTGCCAACTTTCAACAGTCACTAAATGGATGTTTGTAAATCAAGGACTATCTGCATAGGACTCTCTAAGAACAGGTCTGATTCCTTCCCATTAATTAATACTAGATTCTATCTTTAGGCAATGCTATTCCCCCCCCCTCGTATCTTTGGCATCATTTATAGGATTGTAATTGATTCTTCATTACTCACAGTTTACAATCTGGTCCTTAGGGTGTTTTCTGAGTCATTTGCTCAAAGAGTTCTGTTTTTCCATTGTTTCATTTCCTCGTGTTATTTTTATGGTTTATGAATATATGTCATATATACCAGTGTGCTGACAGTGAAGCGGGAACGAAATAGGATATGTAAAGGTAAAAGTAAGGGAGGCGGTGGTTCAGTGGCTAAGATGCTGAGCTTGTCGACCAGAAAGGTCGGCAGTTCAGCGGTTCGAATCCCTAGCGCTGCGTAAACGGAGTGAGCTCCCGTGACTTGTCCCAGCTTCTGCCAACCGAGCAGTTCGAAAGCACGTAAAACTGCAAGTAGAAAAAGAGGAACCACCTTTGGTGGGAAGGGAACAGTGTTCCGTGCACCTTTAGCATTGAGTCATGCTGGCCACATGACTACGGAGACGTCTTTGGACAGCGCTGGCTCTTCGGCTTTGAAACGGAGATGAGCACCGCCCCCTAGAGTCAGGAACAACTAGCACCTATGTGTGATGGGAACCTTTACCTTTTAAAGTGGAGGAAAACCGAATTTAAGATTTTTGACTCTGTTTCTTTTCCCCACATCACGCAAGAGATTAAATTCTCTGAAATCATGATGACTCAACCCAGCAGCTGGGGGTCACAGGAATGTCCTTCCAAAAATTGTATGTTTCTTCCCTCAAAAAAAAGGAAGTGTGGGGTGTCTTTTTTTTTTTTTGATTCCTCATAAATTTTGGATGCGGGTTGCAAAATTAGGAAATGATGAATGAGATTTTATTCAGTTTTGGAGTTCACAGAGGTCATGTGGTCACAAGAGCCAAGGTGGCGCAGTGGTTAAATGCAGCACTGCAGGCTACTGCTAGATCAGCAGGTCAGCGGTTCAAATCTCACCGGCTCAGGGTTGACTCAGCCTTCCATCCTTCCGAGGTGGGTAAAATGAGGACCCAGATTGTTGGGGGCAATATGCTGACTCTCTGTAAACCGCTTAGAGAGGCCTGAAAGGCCTATGAAGCGGTATAAGTCTACTGCTATTGCTATTGCTATGTAAGAAATATTATATTTCACTGAAAACTTTTTTCTTCTTCTTCCCGTTCTCGCTTTCTTTCCAAATTCAGATTATCAACTCTTGACCGCTTCTGGCTATCATTGCAAAATGCATCTGTTCATTTCTACTTCTGATCATTTTTTTCTAAAATGGCAACGATTGCTTCATGTTAAAATCACTGGTAACGTTCCCATTAAAAGTTCAGTCCTGCAGCAGCTCAAGGAATGTCCCATTCCATATTAATCTTTGAAGCGGTACGGGAAAAGCTAAGATTTCATGTTTTAATCATCGGTTTTCTGAAAAGTTCTTTCTTGCCATGGAATTGTAGAAATGGATGAAGCTTTTCTGTCTTGAATGTCTGCTGTGAAGGATCTTTTTTTTGGGGGGGGGCTGTGAATACCAAAAAATAGAATAGAATAGAACAGAATAGAATAGAACAGAATAGAAAATGAATGGAATGGAGTGGAATAGAGAAGAGAAGAGAAAATAGGAGAAGAGAGGAGAGAAGAGAAAAGAGAATATCATACCATAGCATAGAATAGAAAATGAATGGAATGAAATGGAATGGAATAGGGAAGAGAAGAGAGAATAGAATAGGAGAAGAGAAGAGAGAACAGAATAGAATAGAATAGAATATGAATGGAGTGGAGTAGGGAAGAGGAGAGGAGAGGAGATAGAATAGGAGAATAGAATAGGAGAATAGAATAGAATAAAATAGAATAGAAAAGAAAATGAATGGAGTGGAGTGGAGTGGAGTGGAGTAGGGAAGAGAAGAGGAGAGGAGATAGAATAGGAGAAGAGAAGAGAGAATAGAGAATAGAACAGAATATGAATGGAGTGGAGTGGAGTAGGGAAGAGAAGAGGAGAGGAGATAGAAAAGGAGAAGAGAATAGAGAATAGAATAGAATAGAAAATGAATGGAATGGAGTGGAGTAGGGAAGAGAAGAGGGGAGGAGATAGAATAGGAGAAGAGAAGAGAGAATAGAATAGAATAGAATAGAAAAGAAAAGAAAATGAATGGAATGGGGTGGAGTGGAGTGGAGTAGGGAAGAGAAGAAGAGAGGAGATAGAATAGGAGAAGAGAATATAGAATAGAATAGAATAGAATAGAATAGAATAGAATAGAATAGAATATGAATATGAATATGAATATGAATATGAATGGAGTGGAGTGGAGTAGGGAAGAGGAGAGGAGATAGAATAGGAGAAGAGAAGAGAGAATAGAATAGAATAGAATAGAATAGAATAGAATAGAATAGAATAGAATTCTTTATTGGCCAAGTGTGATTGGACACACAAGGAATTTGTCCTTGGTGCAGATGCCCTCATTGTACATAAAGAAAAAATAAAATAGAATACATTCATCAAGAATCATAAGATACAACACTTAGTTATAACACTTCCAACCAAGAGGGAATGATGGCTTCTATTTAAGTGGGTTTTATTTGCTGGGTCACTTCTGACTAACAAGTTTCTTCAGTTGGCTCCATAGATTTTCAATTGGGTTAAGCAAGTCTGGGCTACTATTCCCAGGCCATTCCAGCAGTGGGATAGGATTATCTTGAAACTCCAAAACAAAAAAGAGTGGAGTTCTTCACCATCAAACCTCAAAAATACACTTTCCCCAAAAGGTTCCCACAATTTTGGCCGCTACTGTGTACATTCCCTCAACTGAGTTGGGTGTCACAGAATTCACACATTAATGTTTCCAGGCAGAGAAAGAATCCCCGTGTGAAGACCTAGTTGGACCCCAGGAGTGTCTGCATGCTTCCTGCAGCCCTTGGGGTGAGTGGGGGTCTAATTAACCCAGCCCCCACATGTGCATGTGCAAACTCACATCCCCCCCCCCCCGCCTTACAGCTTCTTTTGGAATTAATCCCATTTTCTTCTCTTTCCTTAGGCGAGAAAACGGCCTCAGCCAGCAATTCCAGACAGACGTTGTTGAAATGAAATTTCTATCAAGGCCCTGTTGCCAATAAATCATCTTTAGAAGGTAATCAAGTTTTGGGGATGCTTCCATGGGTGAAGCCAGAGGAAAACAAGAATTGGGCTGGCCAAGCAAGAAACCAAACATGGAGAATTTCTAGAGTTGGCAGGGAACCTTGGAGGTCTTCTAGTCCAACCCCTCTAGTCCAAGCAGGAGACCCTATACCATTCCAGAGAACTGGCTGCCCAGTCTCTTTTTAAAAGCCTCCTGTGATGGAGCATTCAGAACTTCAGGAGGCAAGTTGTTCCACTGATTCATTGTTCTCACTGTCAGGAAATTTCTCCTTAGTTCTAAGTTGCTTCTCTCTTTGATTAGTTTCCCCCCATTGCTTCTTGTCCTGCTTTCAGGTGCCTTGGAGAATAGCTTGACTCCCTCTTCTTTGGGGCAGCCCATCAAATGTTGGAAGACTGTAACCCCTGGTCCTTCTTTTCATCAAAGTAATCAAGGAGAGGCCCAACCTAGATTTCCTGACAGTTGGAACATTTAATGGAATGGCCTGCGTCAAAACATTGCTGTTCCACTAATTTATTGTTCTCACAGGCAGTAAATTCCTTCTTAGTTCTAGGTTCAATCTCTGTTTAAACACCACAAAATAGTTGTCCAACTTCTTCCTCAAAACTTCCAGTGTTGGAGCATCCACAACTTCTGGAGGCAAGTTGTTTCACTGGTTAATTGTTCTAACTGTCAGGAAATTTTTCCCTAGTTCTAGGTTGCTTCTCTCCCTGATTAGTTTCCACCCATTGCTTCTTCGGGTGCTTTGGAGAATAGGTTGACTCTCTCTTCTTTGTGGCAACCCCTGAGATATTGGAAGACTGCTATCATGTCTCCCCTAATCCTTCTTTTCATTAAAGTAGACATACCCAGTTCCTGCAACCGTTCTTCATATGTTTTAGCCTCCAGTCTCCTAATCCTCTTTGTTGCTCTTCTCTCCGTACTTTCTAGAGCAGGGGTGGTGGTCCCAAACGTTCCTCTACCCCAGTGTTTCTCAACGTTGGCAACTTGAAGATGTCTGGACTTCAACTCCCAGAATTCCCCAGCCAGCGAATGCTGGCTGGGGAATTCTGGGAGTTGAAGTCCGGACATCTTCAAGTTGCCAACGTTGAGAAACACTGCTCTACCCCATACCTCTAGAACACTTCTGATATATTCTCACGCACCCCTTACAAAAATAAATAATTATATGCATATAATTATGCATATACACAATAATTTTGAAACGGCTAAGTTTTTGCACTCCCTGGAATATCATCTCGCACTCCCAGGGTGCAAGCCAGGGGTGGAATTCATTTTTTTTTACTACCGGTTCTGTGGGTGTGGCTTAGTGGGCGTGGCAGGGGAAGGATACTGCAAAATCCCCATTCCCTCCCCACTCCAGGGGATGGATACTGCAAAATCCCCATTCCCTCTCCACTCCAAGGGAAGGATACTGCAAAATCTCTATTTTCCCCCCACTCCAGGGGAAGGATACTGCAAAATCCCCACTCCCTCCCTACTCCAGGGCTAGGATACTGCAAAATCCCCACTCCCTCCCCACTCCAGGGGAAGGATATTGCAAAATCCCCACTCCCTCCCCACTCCAGGGGAAGGATACTGCAAAATCCCCATTCCCTCCCAATTCCAGGGGAAGGATACTGCAAAATCCCCACTCCCTCCCCACTCCAGGGGAAGGATACTGCAAAATCCCCACTCCCTCCCCACTCCAGGGGAAGGATACTGCAAAATCCCCATTCCCTCCCCACTCCAGGGGAAGGATACTGCAAAATCTCCATTCCCTCCCCACTCCAGGGGATGGATACTGCAAAATCCCCATTCCCTCCCCACTCCAGGGGAAGGATACTGCAAAATCCCCACTCCAGGGGAAGGATACTGCAAAATCCCCATTCCTTCCCCACTCCAGGGGAAGGATACTGCAAAATCCCCACTCCAGGGGAAGGATACTGCAAAATCCCCATTCCCTCCCCACTCCAGGGGAAGGATACTGCAAAATCCCCACTCCAGGGGAAGGATACTGCAAAATCCCCATTCCTTCCCCAGCCCAAATTCGCAGGCAGCATCAACTTGTGGCAAGCAATTGAGATAATGAGCCTCACCCAACTTTGCAAATTTGCAGACTTGGAAGACGTCAATGGATTGAACAGCGGGCACCTCACAAAATGGGCAACTCCGAGACACGTTGACTTCAACTCCCAGAAATCCCCAGCGGTGACTGTGGCATTCTGGGAATTGAAGTCCCCAAGTCTTACAACTGCCAAGATTGGAGACCGCTTTTTTTAATGTTCTTAATCTTGGAATTCTTTGCTAGAGGTCAATGAATTGAAGAGCAGGATTTCACCTTTGCTCTCTAAAGCAGCATTTCTCAAAATGGGCGACTCTGGAGACGTGTGGAATACAACTCCCAGAATTCTCCAGCCGGGGCTTTGGAATTCTGGGAACTGAAGTTCCCAAGTCTTACGGTGGCCAAGGTTGAACCCTTCTATTTTAACATTCTTAATGTTTGAATTGTTTTGTTTCACCATTTTACAGCATTGTAAGATGCCCAGAGTCATTGGATAGCTGAGATGAGGCAGTGTGTGTGTGTGTGTATGTGTTAATTTAATTAAAAAAAATAAGGAAGTAAAATTTTAATTCCAGGTTTTCCAGAAGATCGGCAGAGAACTCGAGAGGTTCCATTCCTAGGAATTTTTGCGAGTTTCCTGTAAGGTTTTGACTTTTAGCTCCTGGTCCTTCTGTTTATGTAGGTTGGCAAAAAAAAGCTAAAGGTCATTTCTTATCTTTATTTGCCTGGACAATTCTTTTTTTTTTTTTGGAGTGGGGGGAAGACAGGGGGTTGGAATAAAAGATATCTGGGTCAAAATAAATTGAGGGGTCACAGCAAGTGAACAATCAAAGTAATGAACCTGGCAGATAAGACCTGAGCAAATGCTTGGCTCTTAGAAACTTCTCTAGATTTATTACCTTCCAACTTTTGTCTTAAGGTATAAACATAAAGGTAAAGCTTTCCTTCGCACATGCGTGCTAATCATTCCTGACTCTAGGGGGCGATGCTCATCTCCGGATCACAGCCGAAGAGCCAGGGGCTGTCCGAAGATGTCTCCATGGCCATGTGGCCGGCATGACTCAACGCCGACGATGCATGGAACACTGTTCCCTTCCCACCAAAGGTGGTTCCTATTTTTCTACTTGCATTTTTTACGCGCTTTCGAACTGCTAGGTTGGCAGAAGCTGGGACAAGTCACGGGAGCTCACTCCATTACGTGGCAGTAGGGATTCGAATCGTCGAACTGCCGACCTTTCTGATCGACAAGCTCAGTGTCTTGTCAGGACGTAAAAAATGCAAGTAGAAAAAATAGGGACCACATTTGGTGGGAAGGGAACAGCGTTCCGTGTGCCTACGCCATTGAGCCATGCCGGCCACATGACCACGGAGGGATCTTCGGACAGCGCTGACTCTTTGGCTTTGAAACGGAGATTAGCAGCGCCCCCTGGAGTCGGGAACAACTAGCACATATGTGCAAGGGAAATCTTTACCTTTACATCCTCTTCCACCTTGGAATTTTTATTTTTTGCTGTGAATAAAGATTCACACACATGCTGGCTCTTTCTTCTCCAGATGTGATCCAACCAGCATCCTCCACCCCAGAATTCCCCAGCCAGTCCTGGCAGAGCCAGCCATCACATCTGGAGGGCATCAAGTGAAGGAAAGTTGGACCCACAAAAAATATCCTCTGGAATTTGGCAGCACCCAGCACAAATCTTTCCCTCTCAAATCCATTTGGCAGGGACTGGGTTTGTGGGGGGAGGGGGGAAATTGGGGTGGGGGGGGGAACGGGACACATACACAGAACTGACCTCATTTCCCCAGTTTTCCTTCCAAAGCTGTGTTGGATTCTCAGGATTGCTTAACAACCCAAAGTCTTCCAAAACAAAGCAGATGCTTAAGCGGCTGAGATGTTTCTCCTAACCACTCTGGGCCAAAGTGAGGAGAGGAGAGGATCACCAGATGTCTCCCCACTTGGCTCAGACACATCCTTCCTGTCGCATTTACGAG